>NC_089760.1:32492500-32497500 GCF_040412425.1 Macrobrachium rosenbergii
GATGCAGAGGCAAATATAATTTCTGGTATATGGTCAATATCAGTCACGAATTTTGTTTTATGGCAAAAAAAAAAAAAAAAAAAAAAAAAACTGAGTCGGTAAGTAGCGAGCCTCACCAGCCCCTAGCCAGCTGCCCGAACTTCCCGGCCCCGAAGCCATCCGATTCCGTCCAGTCCCAACCCACCAGTGAAATAAGTGTGACGTACGTTGTCGTGGCTACTTCCGATAACCTATTAAACAATAATGTTATTTCGTAGCGCCAAAAATGAATGAGAAGAGAATTTTATTGGCTACTAAATATAAAGAGAAGGAAAACACCCACCTCAGAGAGTGATTCCACTTACGGTGTAGGATACTCGACTTCAGGCAACCATCCGGTTAATGGAGAGTGGATGTTCTTACACCTTCCTTCTGTATAGCACTTGTATAGCCAAGCAGAGTCAACCCTACATATATATCCAGGCAGAGCTAATCCTATACAATTCCAGAGACCTTTGGCTGTCGCAGAGTCCTGAAGGATGAAGTTTTGAAGGTAAGAAGAGCATAATATAGCCTAGTTCGGCGTGTGACATTAGTAGATGTAGTCTAGCTTTTCATATCGGAAAAAAAAGTACTCAAAGTTTATTCTTAATGATCTACAGCTATTAGGCCATGGTGTATGATAATTATCTTGATGATAATACTGGCAGTAAGCATAATGATAACTGATAAAGTGTGTGTCACTCAAATATAGGGATGAAAGCCGAGAAATGTTAATAGGTCAAGCAGAAGTATGAGTGTTGACATTTGTAGGCGCCATGCCATTCGTTGAACCCAACCATTTTTTTTGAAAACATGTTTCGTACCCTTTTTCTTATATATAAATCTGATCATAAAGGTAATTTTCCTAACATTGCTGGTTTATCAAGTACAAATAATGTCACAGATAAGAAGAAAAGTGGGTTAGGCCTATGGCACCTGGGGGAGAATTGCAACCGTTTTCTCCATAGCTCTTTAAGGTTTTGGCTGGAGAAAATGTAATATTTGTTCTTATCAAAAACTGGATTTCATGAAAACCAAAGAAATACATGCTTATCTATAAAACGATAAGTGAATGAGTAGTTTAACAGTTTTTATTTAGGAAATGCACAAATAATTTTTTTGTCTCGAAAGATACCCAATGTAAAAAAAAAAAAAAAAGACAACCTATTGGCCTGTTAGCCTAATCGTCGAGTTCAGCATGGAGATATGCACAGTCTCACTGTTCCAGTTATCCCATTGATCATAAAAAACAACACTATTTCAAAGCTTTCTCCGAAGCGTACCATCGAATTTGTCTCATATTCCTCAATTCATCTTCAACGAACTCCGAGAAATATTTTGCTATTTCTAATTGTGGCCGGCATCATCAGGGTCCTGCTCACTCCAACTTTTTTTGTGCGTCCAAATTTACAAGCGGCAAAAGTATTTCTTCATATTTGTGAGCGTATCATTCAGGGCCTGTCGTTTCTGGTTCCTGATCTTGTAGTTTTTGCTTTTCACATGCCAATGATATGGATTATTTCGGCATGAGGCAATTAGGCTAGCGTGACATGCGCCAACGCCCGGTGGCCCTACTTAAGGTTACTTCCAAATGGGGACGTTCTCTGGCATTTTGCCTTCCGTGTTTACGCAAAGAAACAAGTACTGGTAGAAAAACTCAAGTCGGGCAAGTTCGTCGTCTTGCAGCCAAAGGTTGGCATCACTGTAAGAAAGGCTTTTCAATACACATCCTTCATCGTGGTCAATACACATGAAATCTGTATAACGTTAGCATAATTATTTCACACAGTGCAGTTATATCTCATAATATACTATAGGAATTAAAATTACTTTACAGTGACTTCATAGGCTTAAACAGTTTTCGTTTTCAGATATGGCCTAGGCCTATGGCACGTAGACCTCAGGCTCAAGCCATACCTTTGGCTAAGTAGCAGGTCCCTCTGGAAAATATTATTTAGAATTATAATATATATATATATATATATATATATATATATATATATATAAATAATAAACGGAATTCATTAAGTGTATTTATTGGCAAATTGCCAAGAAAGAGACTTGTTTACAGTAAAATGAACACCTTTTGAACGGCATCACAAGATGCAGAACAAAATCACCCATGTGGTAGCACGGGCATCACTCGTTGCTGTAATACATTCATTCTACAGTAACCAGGCATCTTTCTATCTTCAAGGACAGCTCTTGTATGCATTTAGCCAAATAACACACGAAGTCCAATTCCTGCCATGTATATGTGTGCCCTTTTGAACGTTGTTTCAGATGCAGTTCCTTGGTTTTCATAGATACAGCTAGTGGTACCGGGTTTAAAGGAAAGCCTCGTTATGGGAATATGTAATATGAAATAACGCTGGTACCTAAAAATTATCTCATTAACTTTGTCAATTTGCGGAATGTATTGGAAAGTTTTCCTCCCTATTCTTCTCGCGTAAACAATGACGAACACACTCGACTTAATTTATACTACCAGTACTGACTTGTTGACTCAAACTAATAAGACAAACGGTCAGAAAATGTGCCCATGTGACAATACCTTGGTCTCATAGGACTGAGTTCTAGTAGACGTTGTGACTTGTGAGCGGGCGGGGCCGGCCTCTTCGCCGTAAAGTCCATAACCGATTATTTTTTTCCCGCCAAGGTGCGACGAGAGAAACTTCCAGTTGTGTAACCAGTGAGGCGGAATATGTGACTGCCGTTACCTGTATGTCAGACATGAATGATAATGGCCGGTATGATCGAAAAAGAACGTTGAAACCAGCAACCAATGATATGATTTACTAATGAAAGAATGTTGGCAAATAGAAAAACCCTCTTCGTTATAGAAAGAAATAAGCTGACTTTCTGTTCTCGATGAATAACTGCTATCAAAACTACGGCCATAATTTTAATTTCTGCGGTCTCCTTTGATTCAGTGACCAAGATTTCAGTAATTGTTTAAACAACTTTAATAAAAGCAACGTCAAAACCTCCGACAATTTTTAGGGAGGGAAAGACAGAGAGAGAGACTCAACAGTAGTGTCACTCTTCTTGGTGTCAAGTGGCACATTGTCACTTAGGCCACACTTTATGGCCTAGCCTCAGACTGTCATGGGCTGATAAGGAAGGGGAGAAGAAAAATTTGTCGGGGGTTTGTCGCGAAAAAATCTCTCTCTCTCTCTTCTCAAGATGACATTTAAACAACGCTTAATGTCTATCGCATGTAAATCCCGACCCTACCCTCCACGCCTCTCTCGCTTTTAAAATGACTTTGAAAATAACTTAAACTATCGTGAAACAATCTCTCTCTCTCTCTCTCTCTCTCTCTCTCTCTCTCTCTCTCTCTCTCCCATGATAACGTTTGACGTTTGTTTTTCGTAAGGGACTATCCTTCTACCTATTTGTCTATTTATCTAACTCGTAAAATAACTTTTAAAGGTTTTTATTTGTTTCGTTACAAATAAGTTTACAATACACATCTATGCACGTGTCTAAAAGTAAATAGAGAGACATTAATGTGTTTATATGTATATATTGATATATATATCTGTGTGTGCACGCATGTATTTCTGATGGAGTAAGGTTGGACATGGAACAAAAGTTAAGTAATCTTAGTTTAACCAGACCACTGAGCTGGTTAACATTTTAGGATTAGACTTATTTTTACGTGGCTAAGAACCTACTGGTTACCTAGCAACGGGACCTACAGCTTATTGTGTGGCTAACCTACAACGAACCATTATGACAAGTAATGAATTTCTATCACCAGGGCGGCAGAGTCGAGAAACAGCGTGCCAGTCAAAACTCTACCACTCCTCCAAAAGTGACTGCACTGGGACATCTCATCTCAGGAACATCAAGTGCACTAGCAGTGACAACAAATGAACCAAGAAACCTGAGGAGGAATATTACCTCCGGGGAGCTCGACATAGGCGATAACACTGAAGGATGATGTTGACTCCTAATGAAAGAAAGTGCACTTGGTTTACGTCAAGTCAGTCCTTGATCGAGTGGCGGAACCATGTGGAAGGGTTTACAGGTGCTTCGCGAAGAGTGATCCACAACGTTGCCAGGTTCACGACAGAGCCCAACGATGGGACTATGGTCAGTATTGAATTTCCTTGATGATGCCATCATTATCTGTTCAAGTTAGGTGTGATCGACTTTCTTCAGATTGCTGCCACCTTTGTCGAGCGTCTTGATAGGCTTCCACTGTTCTTGAATTTGTAGTCTCGCGTTGTTACAGCTACGATCAACTTCAGGGTTGATTTCCTGAGATACGACTAGCACAGTCAGGTTCCCGGTGCAGATGGTTCGGTTAACCCCTTTACCAGCTCCCGAAAGAATAAGCACCTTCCTGGTGTCCAGTTACTGAAGACAAGCACTCCTGCAAGCTAGGTTCACTGGTTATTTCACAGTAATAACTTGTAGCCCATTTATCAGTATAGTACACTGAAAATTAAAATATTTTTGCCGTCTTCCATGCTAAATGGAAATATAGGCCAGCTAGGTAGTGTACATCTCTAATAGAATCAACTTTAAGCCATAGCCTTGCTAGGATGGATGGGATTCATTATTTGACTGGGACTAGTATAAAGAGAGAAAGGAACTTAAACTTGAAAAGTTATCGTGGAAGTGCGTTAGAAAATATTCACCCTGACTTCACATGGAAATAAATAAATTATATATATACAGTATATATATGTATAATATATATATATATATATATATATATATATATATATATATATATATATATATATATATATATATATATATATATATTATTTATTGAAAAAAAATATACGGGTTTGTGGTAACAATAATTATTTGTGTATTGTCGGCAGGCTTTTTCTGGTTGTTTCCTATTTTTTTTTTTTCCTCTCATTTTCAACCTTGAACCCTTATTTCGTTTAATTTCTTTCGCAGACAAAAGGCAAAACTGTGTGTTCTAATTCGAATGATTATCGTCTGTAATTCCT
>NC_089760.1:32500000-32550000 GCF_040412425.1 Macrobrachium rosenbergii
TCTCTTAACCTAATCACTTGTTGCAAGGCACGAAACCCACCTATGGTAAAATTTCCGTAAAAATCCTCACAACCTTTTGTGTAATCCTGCCAACAAATCCCCAAAGAATTAAGCAGCCAAGCAACAAGCGAACAAAGAAATACACAGAACTTAGAACCCAGCCTTCTTGGGGGAGGTAATTAACAGCTCCTGTCTTTTTCGGAGCAAACACCACGTCCGTCATCAGTTATGTTAAAAACGAGAGACAGGAAAACTGAGAACTAACACCAGCATAGAGTTATCGTACTCGGATGACATACGAGAGTTGTTTTCCAATTTCAAAGTTAGCGTTACAGTAGATGAACTCGATGCAAATAAAGTTAAAATACAATGATTAAGACTAATAATAATAAATAAAGTCACACAAGAACATAAAAAAACCAGTGACTACATAAAAAAAAGGAAAAAAAAGTCAAACTATCTCTTTGCTCAGTCATTATTAAAAGTCGACTCAGTTTCGGTCTCTGCAGGGTAGAGGATCACAGAGAGAGAGAGAGAAAGTCATTTCTGCACGCTCAAGAATAGCATTATAATGCGTTATTGCCGATGGCTGTTTGTTTTAATTGTCCATCTTTTACTGTCCAGACCAGCGTGCCTTCCAGGGATTGAACTTAACCTTGCAGAGGGCGGATGTTGCAATTCTGGGATGTTTGGATGTTTCATTGAAACTGGAAAAGTATTCAAAGTTAAGTAAAAGAGAGAGAAGGTCGTCTTGGAAGTTTCAGGTAGTTAAGAGCCAGGCAGGATGGGAAAACGTGTAATAATAATAGTTGATAGTTTTTCCTATTAAAAGAATTATTATTATTATTATTATTAAAAAATAGATTATCAAGGTGATGAAAAGCCACGACAGGCACACTCATAATAATACTCGTAGTTGTTATAATAGCAATAGATTCGATAGGCAAATAATCGGTGCGATGGATTTGGATTAGGACAACGTTATCGAACACTTTTTTTATCAAGTAATTATAGACGTTTTATCCTTATAAAGCAACGAGTGTAAGGGAAAAACTTACTACTACTACTACTAGTTCTTCATTGGAGGGGTGGGTAGAGCTTTCGGCTGGTACGCTGTTGGCCCAGCGTTCGACTCTCCGAGCGGCCAGTGAAGAATTAGAGGAACTTATTTCTGGTGATAGAAATTCATTTCTCGTCATAATGTGGTTCGGATTCCACAATAAACTGTAGGTCCCGTTGCTAGGTAACCAGTTGGTTCTTAGCCACGTAAAATAAATCTAATCCTTCGGGCCAGCCCTAGGAGAGCTGTTAACCAGCTCAGTTGTCTGGTTAAACTAAGATATACTTAACTTTACTGCTACTACTACTACTAATAATAACAATAGTAATAATAATAATATAATAATAATAATAAGACCGTAGGGTGGTAGTGCCGCCAGTGCACTACTTAAGGTTCTTCGCAGCGTCCCTTCGGCCCCTAGCTGCAACCCCTCTCGTTCCTTTTCCTGTACCTCCTTTCATATTCTCTTTCTCCCATCTTACTTTCCATCCTCTCCTAACAATCGATTCATAGTGCAACTGCGAGGTTTTCCTCCTGTTACACCTTTCAGTCTTTCTTACTGTCAATTTCCGTTTCAGGATTGAATGACCTCGTAGGTCCCAGCGCTTGGCCTTTGGTCTAAATTCCAAATTCTATATTCTAACAATAATAATGATAATAATAGTAACTTTCTTGTTAGTAACACTAAACGCTATTGACAATAACACTACGAGAAGAGGCGTAAGTTATAAAAACAAAATAGATTATTGTAATCTAACAGAATCGTACACAACAGGGCACTGATCTGTTCAGCAGTAGTTGGGCATCAGTGGATAGGAGTAAAAATTATAGTAATAGCAATGGTTGAGAAACGATAAACGACAAAAGCAACTGGAGTTACGCGTTAAAAAAAAAAATCACCAAGGAGACCCGCTTTCAAGATACAGAAGTTACGTTTTGTTAAGGACACAAAACGTAACTTCTATATCTTGAAAGCGGGTCTCCTTGCTGATTTTTTTTTTAGCGTAACTTCTTCAGTTGCTTTTGTCGTTTATTGTTTCTCAGCCATTGCTATTGTTATAATTTTTACTTCTACCCACAGAGGCTCAACTACTGCTGGACAGATCAGTGCCCTGTTGTGTATGATCCTGTCATGTTTGCAATAATCTATTTTGTTTCCTTTCCCATAACTTCGATATTCGCTTAACGTCACTGTTCGACTTAATTAAGGGTTAGCGTGTTGCTGATATTTCTGAGGACCAGAGCGGCCATACCTGGTCTTAATGATGGTTTTCACATTGACTTCGCAGTTTTCTGTGAACATTTCCTCAGCAAAATGGAGGTGAGGTGTGTTTGTTAGATGTTTGAGAATGTTGTTATGGAAAAGACTGTATAACATAAATCACAAAATCGCGAATGTGACTTGCAAGAGTAATTTACTCTTTAAAATCTTGGGCGTAGATAAAACACTTTCACGGCTACGAAAAGGAGATCGTATCAAGAACATTGCAAAAAATGGGAGAGGAAAAAAAAGCGAATGAAAGTCATGTAACCCACTCTGCCCACACAAAAAATGTGTCGTCTTCAACATCGCCCTCAAGGAGGCGGTATCGAGTGTCAGCGATAGAGGCCTCAAGAATCTGTTATCTGACGCGGAAAATAAACAAGGAGATGAGGCCTCCTTCGTATAAGCCCATCAACAGAGGGCGCGGGGAGAGACAAAGGGATAACGCAACTTGCCGGGGGTGGCTGTGGGTTATGGTGTGGGTGGGTGAAAATGAGATGATGGTCTCCTCTCCCATACAGAGAAACAGGGCTGGTTCCTGACGTGATAGTGTACTGGGCGAAGGTTGGAAAATGATGATTTCCTTTGGTGTGATGCAAATTGCGCGACGAGATTTTAAAGTAACTGTTGCAACTGAAAACTGTAATGTGAGAACTATATAAGTATTTAAAATTAAGTCATAATTCTTCCGATTTACTAAACCATACTGAATTATTTCCAAAAACCTGCACCCCTATAAATTTGCTAAGCTCCTTGTTGGACGGGTCGGTATAGTTCTCGGCAAGCACTCTGCTGGGCCCGCGTTCGAGTCTCCGGCCGGCCAATGAAGAATTAGAGGAGTTTATTTCTGGTGAAAGAAATTCATTTCTCGGTATAATGTGGTTCGGATTCCACAATAAACTGTAGGTCCCGTTGCTAGGTAACCAATTGGTTCTTAGCCACGTAAAATAAGTCTAATCCTTCGGGCCAGCCCTCTCTAGGAGAGCTGTTAATCAGCTCAGTAGTCTGGTTAAACTAAGCTACACTTAACTTTTTATAAATTTGCTTTGTCCGAAAACTGGACCTCTTCAGGGTATTTGGTCTTAGGCAGGGTCCCCCAGTTTGTCCCCCCCGTAAAGGGGTAGTGCCATCAGGCCACTTCATGCGGTGCACGGTAGGCATTACTTAAGGGTCTTCTCAGTGTCCCTTCGGCCCCTAGCTGCAACCTCTGACATTCCTTTTACTTACCTTCGTCCATATTCTCTTTCTTCCATCAGACGTTCCACCTTCAACAGTTGTTTCATAGTGCAGCTGCGAGGTTCCCCCCGTGTTACACCTTTCAAAACGTATTTACTGTCAATTTCCCTTTCAGCGCTGAGTGACCTCATAGGTCCAGCACTTGGACTTTGCCTAAATTCTATATTGTCTTCTATTTTGCTGTATAAGTAATTAGAATTAAGTCTTAATTTATTCGATCTACTAACCCATACTGAAATATTTCCTAAAACCAGCGCCCCAATAAATTTGCTTTGTTCGAAAAGTGGGCCCCTCCAGGGTATTCGGTCTTAGGCAGGCAGCCCCCGACACCCCCGGAACGGTTTGCCCCGTGTATAAAACGATCCAGCTGAAAAACATACTGGCACACATTCCTACCCCTTCTCCCCTTTACTGTGACACCTCTTTCCCTCTTTTGCTTCTTCTTGGGGACAATGTGTGTGTGTGTGTGTGTGTGTGTGTGTGTGTGCGCGCCTCTTTGCGTGCTACCTTTGACCGGTTTAAGTAAAGACGGACATTATCAGCAAGGTACTGTAAGGTTACAGAGCTGAGTTATGCGGTTGACCTGTGGTTATAATTCATTACATTCCATCTGTAATCCGGTATTGCACGCTGGCAATACATAACTCGAAATCTTTTGATATACTGGCTTCCTTTACGAGACAAAATAAACCAATAATTCGGTTAGAAATTCCTTGTTCTTTGTTTACAAAGATGAAAAAAAAAATCCTCCAAACACAAACCTGACGATCCGTCGAAGTACTGTACATTCCCCGTAGGGGGTTAGTGCCATCAGTACACCTCACGCTGTGTCCTGTAGGCATTACTTGAGGTTCTTTGCAGCGTCCCTTTGGCCCCTTTCGCTGCAACCGCTTTCATTTCGTTTACTGTACCTCCGTTCATATTCTCGTTCTTCTATCGTACTTTCCACCCTCTCCTAACAATTATTTCATAGTGTAGCTGCCAGGTTTTCCTCCTGTTACACTTGTAAAACTTCCTTTATAGTCAGTTTTCCTTTCAGCGCTGAATGACCTCATGGGTACATACTTGCGCTAGGCCTTTGGCCTAAATCTTATACTCCGATTCCAGTTCCAAGTACTGTATATTAGAACAGTGATGGCGAGGGATCTGATATTGAAAGGTGGAAGTGTTTCAACATTGCACTCCATAGGAGATGCAAACTTTGATTTGCATTGCGAACCGGTTCATGAGTTGTAGTTTGTAAAATTAATTGTTTCATTGCATTTGAATGCATGTACAGGTCCAAGATAATGCCCTAATCCATTATCATAACTCCCCAAGAGAGAGAGAGAGAGAGAGAGAGAGAGAGAGAGAGAGAGAGAGAGAGAGAGAGAGAGCCATACAATTGGGAACCTGTTCAAAAAATTATTTAGGAAAATTGTTATTTTTTCTGGTGTATCCCAAACCTATAGAAAATTTAATGTTATACGGAGTAATTCAGAATTACAGACTTTTAACAAAAACAGTGGTCACAGATGCTGAGGAAATTGGGAAAAGGTTACCCTGTACCCTGTGTTGTAACGGCAAGTAAATTCGTAAGTGCAACGTTGTTTTGGCCAAGTTGCATATACGGCAATAAATGAACAAGATAATTCAGATTGAAAGCGTAAAAAAAAGGCTTAGCAGTTATTCAAAGCATATACAAACAGGTAAAAAATGCGCCGAAGTTTCTTCGGAACAATCGAGTTTTCTGTACAGTCGCTACTGCGTATAATCAAGGACACCTAAAATAGATCTATCTTTCGGTGATCTCGGTACAATGCTGTATGAGGCGCGGCCCATGAAACTTTATCCACGGCCCGGTGGTGGCCTATCCTGTATCGTTTCCAGAAGCACGATAATGGCTAACTTTAACCTTAAATCAAATAAAAACTACTGTGGATAGAGGGCTGCAATTTGGTATGTTTGATGATTGGAGGGTGGATGATTAACATACCAATTTGCAACCCTCTAGCCTCAGTAGTTTTTAAGACCTGAGGGCGGACAGAAAACAATGCGGACAGAATAAAGTGCGGACGGACAGACAAAGCCGGCACAGTAGTTTTCTATTACAGAAAATTAAAAATGAGAAGATTCTTTCTTATAAGAACTTGAACGTCGTCGTTTTCATGTATGAAAAACAATTTAAGCAGTTTATCCAAAAACTCGGATCATAATGCCACTACATTTCAGCTGTGCACAAAATCGCAATTAATTCATTATTGGTGACATGAATGTACTGCTCCTTTAATTCCTGATAGCTGTAAGTAAACAGGTAACTAGGAGGCTCAGGGTGGAAGGTGGAAGTCGACATCCCCTCTTTTCAAATGTGATGTGATATCTGCGTCGCTAATGTTTTTAGGTTATCTTAGGTCAAGGTGCCGGATACGGATATATATATGTATATATATACATTATATATATATATATATATATATATATATATATATATATATATATATATATATATATATATATATATATATATATATATATATATATATATAAAAGCAATGTTCCTAAATCCTGGGATGTGCCATAGCTAAAGCTACTTCCAAAGTCTTGTGTCAAATTTCCGAGAGCAATTTCCTCAGTTTTGTTGATTTTTTGCAGCGCTTAATTTATTACCTGCTGATGGTTCTCCTTTTCAAACAATATTATGTGATTACAATTCTACCCTCCTATTACCAGTGGTCGGCTGTTATTTCTTTTTTTGTAGTTAATGTAAATGATATTGTTATTTCTTCCATAAGAATACATGCACATTTTGATTAACAGCAAATGTTTTAATTGAGCTACTCATTATTAGGTAAAAACATAATTAAAGTGTACACTGTTATCAATATTCTGTTTATTAACCATGAAACATAGACTAGTTTCGAGAAGACAGTAAATAAATCGTCACTGATTCCAACTTAGTAAGCTACACAAGTTTCTCAGCTTCTGTTCCCATCCCAAATTGTGGGAGAGATCAACAATGATTGTACATCGAACGCAGACAACCAAGAAATTGCATCAAACTACGGTTGTTCCTCTACGGTCAGAAGACAAGGAACGCTTTGTTTTCGCACAAAGAAAGGTGGGACGTATATCTCGGAATGGTTCAGTGATATTTCCTTATGTGAGCTCGCGCGGAAGCATAAATAAGAAATTGGGAGCAAAGGAACTGCACTATATGAACCGTAAATTTCCGAGGAACAGTAGATAAGACAGTAGCCTCTTCCAATTAGGAATCTCCGTAATTTATGGCGGCCTAGCACACATTTCAGGTTCTCCGGCAGTTGAGACTGGTTAGTTATTGTTATCATTGTATTTCACAGTGAACCATACATTCTTTTGGGACAAAAATACAGTGATCATATGTAAGTAGAGGAAAGAACTGCGTAAGCTATTTGCCTAAAACGGAGTACATTCGACAACAAATTATGAAATAATTGGCCAAAAATTAACAGGCAAATAAATAAATAGATGAATATTAAATAAGTAGATAAACAAATAAATATATAAATAAAAAGTACTGGTGAAAGCTTGAATAGTACTCAGATAAGACCAGTCATTTATCCTACGGAAACTATGGCACAGCCCAGGGTTTAGGAATATTGGCTATATGGTCATCATCCGGTACAAGGCATGTTAGTTAGACCTTAGGCTATTTGGATGCTACAAATGGGTGCAAAGATATTTTTGTCAATGTAAAAAGTTAAGTGTACCTTAGTTTTACCAGACCACTGAGCTGTTTAACAGCTCTCCTAGGGCTGGCCCGAAGGATTAGACTTATTTTACGTGGCTAAGAACCAGTTGGTTACTTAGCAACGGGACCTACAGCTTATTGTGGAATCCGAACCACATTATTACGAGAAATGAATTTCTATCACCAGGAATAAATTCCTCTAACTCTTCATCAGCCGGCCGGGGAATCGAACTCCGTCAGCAAGTTACTGAGGCGCAGTAAATTCAGCTACGGAAGTGAATCTTAATTTTGAACATAATTTGCCACGGTTGTTCAGGATATCCCTTGGCATATTGATTACATTCGTCTCCATAGTGGGTTAGTGCCTTCAGTGCACCTCACGAGGTGCACTGTAGGCTTTACTTAAGATTCTTTGCAGCGTCCCTTCGGCACCTAGCTGCAACCCCTTTCATTCCTTTTACTGTACCTCCGTTCATATTATCTTTCTTCTGCCATACTTTCCACCGGCTCTTAATAATTGTTTTACAGAGCAACCGCGAGGTCTTCCTCCTGTTACACCTTTAAAACCTTCTTTAGTTTCAATTTTCCTTTCAGCGCTGAATGACTACAGCTCTCAGCGCTCGACCATCGTCCTAAATTTCATATTCCAATTCCAGTTCCGATGACATTCTCGGAAATTTTGAACAATTTCTTTGCTAGGTTTGTTTTGGGTATTATTTAAGAAGGGCTACTCGGTGTCCATTTAATTAGTTCTACCGACGGATGCATTACGATTAATTAAGATCGTTTTTCACGAACTTGCTGTGGTAGGTTTGACATGTCACGTTATGTCGAAGCTACTAGCGATAAACGTATAGTGCGGCCTGAAAAGCTATTTACAATAACTTGTTATGTTTAGGGAAGAAATTCTCAAGTAGCATGCAACAGACATTTAGGTCATGCAACGGGGATTAAGTGATTACATGAAGCTATCATATTCTCCCATTGCATTACATGGCTCCACAAACGATGTTCGCTACGACGAAGAGCCTATAAAAGGCTTAAAACAGCCAATCATCACCATCATAAATTATTTTTTCTTTTTAAGATACCTTGTGAGAGGGTACGAAGGGAAGTTTTGAATTCAGGTCTTGTTTGCAGGAGAGGGAAATGATAATTTAATTTCACCTCTCACGTTGTGTCACACAATATTTACTAGCTGTAACCTCCTTCGTTCCTCTTACTGTACCTCCGTTCATATTCTCTTTCTTCCTTCTGACTTTCCACCCTCTCCTAACAATTGTTTCATAGTGCAACTGCTTTGAGGTTTTCCTCCTGTTACACCTTTCAAACCTTCTTAATGTAAATTTCCCTTTCAGCGCTGAATGACCGCGTAGGTCCCAGCGCTTGACCTTTGGCCTAAAATCTGTATTCCAATTCCAGTTTCACACAATATTTATCATTAGACTGGAAATGAGTAATGGAATATGACCGTCTAAAAATAGAGAAACGAACACTACAGTCACCCATCATTAAGGAAAGTTGTCGACAAGGGTTGAGGCAGAAAGAAGTGACAAAATTTCTCTCAAATGCAAATGCTAATGATTAATCATCCAATTACTTTATATCTTTGTATCGATCTTTACCATAGGAATTGGCATCATAAAGAGCAAAGAACAACAATGGCGAAAAGTAAAACTTCTGGAAAGATTTAGTCATTTACATTTATTCATTGGTAATTACGAAAGTACCTTTTATTTTTACCCCCTGTCAACTTTGCGATATTCCACAGAATCTTTTTTATTGTTTCCTAAATCTATATACAGAGGGGATATAGCAGCTTGAATGTCGTAGGTTTTACCATCTTATGTAACCCAACAGATGCAAAGTAGTTTACCGTGCAAAACTCGGCCATGAAACCATATAACAGATTGTAGGCAACTGGAAAACCTTCTTACATTTTTGAGGGGTGAATGACTTGGTTAAGTATACTGAGCCGAATGCTATCTGTTGCAAAGAGAGGATAGTAATAAAACGCTGTAAAATCCATTACGTACGCAAGTACACTGATCATGCCAGAATCTACGAACCAAATTGTAATGATTTGTTCTCTCTCTCTCTCTCTCTCTCTCTCTCTCTCTCTCTCTCTCTCTCTCTCTCCCCTTTCCATGCGTGTGTCTGCCTGTTTGCCTTGTGCGTGCGTGTCATTTGTTTTCCGTCTCCGGTCCAGGATGATCGGCCATCCTTTGAGACGGCTGATATATCGGCAGCAAACAAGCATATAGCTGTGCAAAGCCGCCGTCACGCGAGGAAGCCCGTTAGGAATATACAAACAGTATTGAATGACTGGGCAGGCTGTTATCAGCGGGTAAATCACAGTAAAAACAGGACCGTATGAGGAGTTTATTGGCCCAGAATAACCAAGGGGTCCGGCGGAATGGGTCAGAGTGACATTTCAAATTAGAATGGAATCGGATGCTTTATGGGAATTGTTCAAGAAATCTGTAAAGGCATTCTGGTACGAGGGAGGGATTTCGATCCCTTTAGAAAATATAAAAGGAAGAAGAATGGGGCGAAGGGACGGGGGTAGACTGCGGTAGGAGGTCCGGAAGACTGAAGACCATTCACGAGAATCAAAATGATACATTACGGGTGAGTTATGGATCGGACATTCAGAAAAGACCATCTTACACAGAACCGCGAAGACTTTTATTTTGATGATGGGACGAATCACCTGTAAAGATCTCGTACTCGTAATTTTCTTCCTTTTTTTTTTTTTTAAACAAAGGACGGTCTCTAACGGAGACGGGCATGCAACGGATACGCGCAAACAAGTACAATTGCCCTTTAAACCAAACAATAGAGGAATTGTTCATGGATTTTTTTTTTCCTGGACTTTTTATCTTTTTCATGTAGGTGGTGGTTCATATTACTACAGGTTTTTATTTCAGCGTTTTCTTTTCTTTATACGTATTTCAAACGTGCAAATACAATGATAGTGTCTTTATGACATGACGAAATTAATAAAAGATAATTTCGTAAGCAACAATAGGGTCCTTGATCATACATGTAGGTGTGAACAAAAGTGTGCATGTATATGTATATACGCTCAGCCGGAAGTAAGGATTTCGGGACGTGCAAACATACTATAGCATACTCCAACTTGTGACATATTGTTACTTTTCGAATGGTGGGTTCAATACAGGTTAAATATACATTTATGCTCGCATATCTGATAAAAAAAATTGCTGTGAAAACCTGCGTAGAAAAAGGACCGTAATCACGGACACGCTAACAGTGTCTCTTACATGCGCGCGCACAAGCGACGCCGTTAATTCAGACTTGACAAAATCCTTCGGAAAAACTCCGATTTTTCTTCTTCAAATTGTCGTGTATTTCAGAAGATATTCCTGCTTGCCTTTGTCATATTTAAAGGAAAGAAAATAAAAAACCAGTTGCAAATGGTGATAAGCAGAAGAAAAGGATGAGAGAATGGACGATAGGGAAAGGCACCAACGCCGAAAAAACAGAACACAAATAGTAGTGAAAGCAAATTAAAAAGGAATCAAAAGAGAATAAAGAAAAATAGATGGAAGGAGAGGGAGAAAAAGAAAGAAAAACGAAAATCGAGTTCAGACATATATATATATATATATATATATATATATATATATATATATATATATATATATATATATATATATATATATATATATATATATATATTATTATAATAACTTTTTACGTGATTCATTTGTCACACATTACCACAGGTGAAAAATATATACTACGGAACAGTACTGACGAAAAGTATTATATATTTGCGATTTCTAACACTGTATCAGTCCCTCGTCAATGGCTTGGAAATAAAGTCGAAACCGGTTAGGACCTACTTATTTTTCACCTGTGGTAATGTGTGATATATATATATATATATATATATATATATATATATATATATATATATATATATATATATATATATATATATATATATATATATATATATAGAGAGAGAGAGAGAGAGAGAGAGAGAGAGAACAATTAGCAGTGTGTGTGTGTGTTTGTTTGTGTGTGTGTGTGTGTGTCATTCGTCCGTCCATTTCTCGGGATGTTGTGTGGTTGGATTCGACTCGACCCGGGGACATTAAACCGTGACAGACGAGATATGATTAAAAGCCCAGATGGCAGCCGGAATAATTGACACGTTCAAGGCGAAAGTCAATTCTGGAAGAAAAAGGGTTCAATGTGGTGCTTAGGGAGCCCTGAGCGCTCTGGGACATCTATTATTAAGGGCCGAGTTAGGCTGGAATTAGCCCGGAATAAATATCGCTGAATCACGATACAAATGGGGCTGTTAAACCCAGCGGAAGTTGCAGTGGCCGCGATAGAGCGATCCCTGATGGCACTGAGCCGCTGTGAACGATGTATTTATTGATAAGTAAAATAACACCTGGCGAGGTGCATAAAGTGAGCAAAACACGGAGGGCGTAAGTTAATGGAGAAATAAGAGTCAATAAAAGAGCAGGGCCGGTTTCGGCCACTGGAGGGGAGTTCGTCTGGAGGCTAATAGGAGTCAGTGGCCAATTCTTTGCTTCTAGTAATTGGATCTTCGGAGGGGGTTAGTGCCGTTAGTGCACCTCATGCGGTGCACTGTAAGCATTACTCAAGGTTGCAGCGTCCCTTCAGCCCCTAGCTGTAACCTCTTTCATTCCTTTTACTGTACTTCCGTTCATATTCTCTTTCTTCCATCTTACTTTCCACCCTCTCCTAACAATTGTTTCATAGTGCAACTGCGAGTTTTTCTTCCTGTAACATCGTTAAAATCTTTTTACTCTCGATTTTTCTTTCAGCGCTGAATGACCTCATAGGTCTCAGCGCTTGGCCTTCTGCCTAAATTTTTGTATTCCGTAGCGCTGACAGACACTATCGTATTTCCCGGGTGCATAATAATCCTTTTTAGATCTAGAATATTGATTTTTCTAAACCATAGTAGAGGATAGCATAGGATCGTAGCCCCTCCCTCCGCAAAACCATGAAACAAGATGAATTAGTATTTTATTTTTTCTTTAATTACCACGAAATCTGCAAACCCGCTATGACCCCAAACCGCACTCGATAAAAGATACGCATATTGGTTCCTCAATAATAACCATGGCATGACGATCCCTTTCATACGTTCATCACCTTAATACCAAGCCGTGGACATGCAAATGATCAGTTCAAATCCCATATTGAGTTTTTAACCAAATCCTTCACGAGAAGTACACATGCGACGGTGGAATAAGCACTGGCAGGTGAAGGTAAAGACAGAATTTGTTAATTATTAAGTTGTATCTGAGGCAGTGCCAAAATCTCCGGAAATCGGGATTCGATAAGAACCTAATTTAAGGTGATTATTATTTTTCTTTTCTATTTTGTGTTTAGCAAGATTTCCCTCCAGTTGTAAATGGACAGTTATGCTTAACTCCATGATGGAAGTATTTACTGACCACCGGTAACCTATATACTATATATTGACCAGACATCTGTTGACCTTCACTTAATTTTTTAGACGTTTGTACTACAAAGAAATAAACAGATGAGAAATTTACTGATCCGCCTTAAAACCTCATTGATCAAGCATAAATAAATATCGTGATTTTTTAGCCCAAGTGAACTGCACTAATGACTGCCTTTTTAAAGAAATGAATGAAGGTAGCTCTTAATTAACAAGCAACACTAATTACACCTCAGTCTCCTCTTTCTTTTTTAAATACATATTTTTATGTTTATTGGGGCTTACGTACTTTTCCATAGGCAACCGTAAATGGCACTTTTTTGCGGGAAGCGGAAGAACATGAGACAGGTACCAATATTTTCGCTTATATTTCACAATTAACAACTTTCGCTTTTTGATTTAATATCAGTCTTTTAATCTGGAAAGCGCTCATGGCTTTTGTAATAGTAGCCGCCTTCATGCCTTTGATGAATTGCCCAAAATATTTTTATTGTCATGGATGATAATTAAAATTTTAGTTTAATCTCCCTGTATTTCAAAAGCAAGAACAAAGGCTTGTGGTCACGCTGTTAGATTTCCCCAAATCTATTTGGCTGCCTTTCTCTTAATCAGTATAACATCAGTTACTTTTTCAAATTTCAGTATTCCTTCATTATCCATTACAAAAAACAGTGGTGTAAACTCCATAACCATCTAGCGATAAAATAGTTTTTCCTGAACTGAACTGAGTTGAATTGAATCAAATTGGACTGAATATAGAATTTAGGCCAAAGGCCAAGCACTGGGACCAATGAGGCCATTCAGCGCTGAAACGGAAATTGAGAGTAAAAGGTTTGAAAGGTGTAACAGGAGGAAAACCTCGCAGTTGCACTATGAATCAATTGTTAGGAGAGGGTGGAAAGTGAGATGGAAGAAAGAGAATATGAAAGGAGGTACAGTAAAAGGAACGAAAGCAGTTGCAGCTAGGGGCCGAATGCACGCTGCGAAGAACCTTAAGTAATGTTTACATTGCATCGCATGAGGTGCACTGACGGCATTACCCATGCTCAGGAAAGACTTTTGATAAACTCTAATTAAAAACATGGAAATAAGCATCCATGACACACAATGTCTTTACTAAGAATGTGTCAGAAATGGAGTCTTCAGTTATTTGCGATTTTAACAAGAAATTATACATTAGCCAAGTCAAAAGCTTTTGACGAAAACACGTTCAGTATTATTGCAGGCTTGTATTTTTTTGTTTCAGTGGTGTACAACATTGTTTTTAACAAAATGTTACGCACGATTGTTGCTTTTTCTTGCTCTCTGTATTGACAAAATCATTTTAATTATTAGATAAAGATTCTGTCTGGGTCATCTTTAATGTAAGAGTTTGATCAAGGACGCCTGTAGCTCAGATGTTGCATTTTCGTGAAGTTGTTGTCTGACGTGATTCCCATAAATTCGCTGATCTCGAGCTTGTTCTGTAGTTCCTGAGTCTTAATATGGTCTTTGCTCATTGTTTTTTAAAGCCTGAGAGCTCTATTTGAGCTGACCAAGAGTAGCTTGTATGTGGCCAGAAAAGATAACATTCTTGAGCTTCACGAATACCCCTTCCAAGATGTTAGCAACTGCAGGCTTGTAGTTGTCACAGTTTGTTGCTCTCGAAGACTGTAGATGTGTATGACACGAAGGCTAAGCTTCTTAGCACTTGAAAAGGTAGCTGTGCTGTGATGAGGTTTTCGTTCAGATGCATACCAAGGAAGTCTTAATTTTAAGCGTTGGATAATTTTTTTCAATGGCCAGATGCTGTTGTAGATGGCGGGTGTACCTCAGTGTGATCTTGTCTGAAGCAGTTTTCCATTGTGAATGACATATGCCAAGTACGTTGTGATATTAACAAAGAATGGGTTTGAAACCTTTATTGGGTCTAAGGAAACAACAGAAAATGAAAAGGCATTGGTTCTTAGGGCGGGGATTGGAGGGGGTTGGAGCAACATGTCGGCACAGGCTCTTGCTCCAGAATGTCGGAAAATTCAAAAGGGTTCGTGGGTAGCTGGAGGAAGGAGATTAGCTAGGAGCAGAACTAGCCAAGATTCGTAATTTACTATCTCGTTTGTGACATACTGACTTAGGCAGTGCAGATGGTTAAAGTGCAAAAAAGCTTGGTTTAATTCTACAAACATTCGTCTGTTTTCATTCAACACAGACTAAGGGTTTATGATTATCAAGGATGTAATCTGAACTTGAATGAACTTAATTACTATTGTGTTGAAGCACCCTTCTTGGAAATGAGGATTTTTTGTGTATAATTTTCTTGAACGAAATTTGGTTCCCAATGACTGTTGTTGCGAAAATACGGTTATTTATTGAATTATAATCACTATTACCAATCAGTATGTTTTACACGAAATAGATATGTGAAGATAAATTATAACTAAGATACAGAAGCAGAAAAACTCAGTTATACACAAACTGGAACACAAGAGCGCTGTAGTATATAAGTATAAAAACGATTGAATCTTTATACGGGTATAAACATTATAGACTCATGTCAGTTAATACTTGAAAGGGTAGAGATAATCGGTATCCAGGACTGTACCGAGAGGGTCACAAGGCAAAATAGTTTAACATATATATATATATATATATATATATATATATATATATATATATATATATATATTATATATATATATATATATATATATATATATATATATATATATATATATATATATATATATATATATATATATATATATATGTGTGTGTGTGTGTGTGTGTGTGTGTGAAAAATGGGAAAAAGCACGTTAAACGAAGAAGAAGAAGTGTGTGTGCGTGTGTATAATATATATATATATATATATATATATATATATATATATATATATATATATATAATATATATATATATATATATATATATATATATATGTATATGTATATATAATATTTATATATAATATACATGTATATATGTGTTTGTATTACACAAATACAGTATAAAGACCAACACAAGGAAATAAAAAGATGTAATCAGCAAGACAAGGAAGTCACTACGGCGATGTTTACAGGGCCCAGTATCGGAAGTGAACAAATCTCAACCAAGGAGGAACCCTAATTTGCAATGTAAATCTTAAGACATCGTGTTTACAAGTCTAATCAAGGTGATTATCTGTAAGTTCGAAACTTTTACTGGGTTCGTTTATAAAGGGTTTTCTCATATGGATAAAAAAAATCATTTTGTGTAATCTGCTAAAAAATGACAGCACTCATGAGGTACCAGGGAAATTTACCAGATGTGATATCTCTTCTGTCTTATCAGTAATATACTTTTTAGATAAGGAGTTCAAATCGAGTCCTTTTCTAGTTTTGCATTGCTGGGTCCATGGTTCGATTTCCGGCTCGGCCGTCTGGGATATTTCCGCCTTGTATGTTAACAGGGCCAGATTCCACGTTTATCAGTAGGCCACATTAATGAGTTTCTTCCCAAACCCAGTGTAAGTGAAGTACATTTCGCTCTGTAAACCCCGTAGAGGGGTAGTGCCGTCAGTGCACCTCACATGGTGCTCTGTAGGCATTACTTAAGGTTCTTTGCAGCGTTCCTTCGGCCCCTAGCTGCAACATCTTTCATTCCTTTTCCTGTGCCTCCGTTTATATTTTTCTCTCTTCCATCTTACTTTTCACCCTCTCTAATGATTATTTCATAGTGCAACTGCAAGTTTTTTCTCCCGTTACACCTTTCAAGCCCTCTTATAGTCAGTTTCCTTTTTCAGCGCAGAATGACCTCAGAGATCCCAGCGCTTGACCTTTGGAGTACATTCTATATTCCAATTCCAATTCGCTCTGTAAACAACAAAACTTTAAATCCTTTCTTAAGAAAATAGTCATTGTTATTTATCAAAACTTGCTAAAAACTAGCACGAATGTGCAAATGGGTTGTAATTGGCTTTGCTGGCCTTAGTGAAATAGATTCCTCAACAATAAACATATGCAGTTGATTATATCCTGTTGTATATTGAATCTATTTAAAGAAATTTCCATTATACCGTGTAACTTGATGTATATCTGCAAAAGAGTAAAAAGAATGCAAACGGAAGTATCAAAATCCAAAGCTCAAATGTGCTCTTGTTTGAGCAGTGTGAAATGCTTAGCGAAATAGAGCTGTTAATACGAATAAAGACAAAAATCTATCTTGTTCAAAATACGTAATTATTTATATATAATACACACACACACACACACACACACACACACATATATATATATATATATATATATATATATATGTATAGTATATAAATACGTGTGTGTGTGTGTATGTCAACCACCGGTAATTTTTAACGATGCTTAAAGGACAGTCTTAGCGTTAGGCCTAAAGTTAAGTTTTCAGTTTTGAATTTGAACCGAATTTGAGACCAAATGCACGTCTTGATTTTACAGTAGATGCATAAGTATGTAGGCTGATAGATCGAGAGAGAGAGAGAGAGAGAGAGAGAGAGAGCCGCGTGCTCAACAAAAGAGAAGCGGTGCATTGAATTGTCCAGACAAATTTCGGTTCAAACGAATCGATACTGAGCCTGGGGAAACGAACTCGTTTTACGAGGGAGAAAGTCGTATGAATGAACTTCCTACGTTAGATTTGTAATGAGAAAATGATCCCTAATAAACCGTAAAAGAACGCGTATACTTTGAAGGCAAAGGCACTTTGCAGGTCGTTAAAGAACGTCCACCCGAGACTTGCAGTGTTACCAATGACACCGCCGCTAAAATAAAGCGGGTAATAACTTAGTTTTATAGCTTAGGGACACTTGATTTTGGCACAATTGCCCTCGCTTAAGGAAGTGCTAAGAATATGGTTGAGACGTTAATGGGACCCCTTGATTATTTACTTCCGGGATTCAGGTCTTTTAAGAGAATGGGGGTGGGGGAGAATAAAAGGGAACAATAATGTACCTGAATGGAGTGGAGGTATACAATTCGTAATCTTGCAAGTTAGTATAATATATATATATACAGTATATATATATATAATATAAATATATATATATATGTATGTATGTATTTATATGTATATATAAGTATATATGCATGTGTATGTGTATATATAATTCATACATGCATGCACATATATAATTGATATATATATATATATATGTATATATACTGTAAGCATGTATGTGTATATATATAATTTATACATGCATACGTATAATTTATTAAATATATATATATAATATATATATATATATATATATATATATATATATATATATATATATATATATATTATGATAAATTTGTTCTATATTTTTGAGAATTTCGTTCCTCATCTGATTAATGTCGACAGGGAAAATTTTAATTCCAGTAGTACTGGTAAATTCATTTAGTAATAGAATACCATATAGTTACTGTTTCGGTCACACTCTAATTCTCTTCTGGGAGTAATATGACAGAGGTTATTTTTTCCAACAAATGGTTAGTGTTATAACAATCGGCAAACAAAAAAAAAGTAAGTTATCCAAAATTCGGCCTCTGAATGGTGGATGGGTCAAATCAACGATCCTTTACAACTGGATCATATCTGTCTGTGTGTGTGTTTCATAACCTTGCGTCTTGGATCGGATGGAATTGTTGTTGTATCCAGTATTATTGTTCATTCATTCTATATATTCCTTTGCATTTTCTTGTTATTGCTCTTTGGTAGCTCTCTCTCTCTCTCTCTTCTCTCTCTCTCTCTCTCTCTCTCTCTCTCTCTCTCTCTCTTCTTCTCTCTAGTTCTTCGTTGGTGGGGTGGGTAGAGCTCTTGGCTAGCACGCTGTTGGCCCAGCGTTCGACTCTCCTAGAATCAGAGGAATTTATTTCTTGTGATGAAAATTCATTTCTCGTCATAATGTGGTTCGGATTCCACAATAAGCTGTAGGTCCCGTTGTTAGGTAACCAGTCGGTTGTTAGCCACGTAAAATAAATCTAATCCTTCGGGCCAGCCCTAGAAGAGCTGTTAATCAGCTCAGTGGTCTGGTTAAACTAAGATGTACTCGTACTTAGCTTTCTCTCTCTCTCTCTCTTTGCTGTTGTTCACTGAGAATTTAAATTCCCCGTGTGGTTTTTCTATCTGATTGATTGATTGATATGTGGCTACTAAAACAGGCGTCACAATGTTTTTATATTGAATTCATCCACTATTCATCAGTTAAACTGTTTCCTTTTGAGCCATCACTTATTAGGGGCTAACTATCTATCTGTCTGAGAGCGGTGTAGCTTACGAGTCGTCTGTGTTGGTATCCAGTATGAATCAGTCGTCAGTTAGGGATGAGCGTGCAGTGTCTTGGTTTTCTCGTGGTTGTTTAACTGAACGCTTATTAGCGAAAGAAACGTAAAACTGGCCAATTGGTGTCGCAGCAGTTTTTAATCAGTCACATAAAGTTATCTCGGTTTCAGTCAGCATGTCATAAAAATTCAGTATCTCATAAGAATAGCAAAATGAATATAGAAAGTTCTGTTATGTTAGGCGAAAGCATTGGGTACATGTTTTTATTGGCAAAAAAAAAATTTTGCGTAAATTAGATTAACATTCAAAGCTGATGAACCAATACACACGTATTATGTGTATATATATATATATATATATATATATATATATATATATATATATATATATATATATATATATATATATATATATATATATATATAAGTTGATGAACCAGTGCACTCACACACAAAACACACATATATATGTGTGTGTGTAAGTGTATTGATTTATCAACGTTATATATATATATATATATATATATATATATATATATATATATATATATATATATATATATATATATATATTTTTATTATATATATTCATATATATTTATATATTTATATCAGTGCTTAAAGACATCATCTCACCAGCGCGATGCGGCATTGATCCAACGCGAAGGAAACGTATTCAACCGTTTTTCATGAAAAACCTATTATGCATCTATCGACCCAAGCAGTAAATTTAGTTTCCCAAATCCTTCATTTCCTTAATTCAAGAGGTTTATGATTGCACAAACACACACATACTCACACACACGGGCAGAGTCTATTAACAACGATACATTTCGTGATATAGAGGCCCAGCTGGAATGGGGGCTGCTTTTAGCGGTTTCGTTCTCCAGAGCATACTAAAAACTTGAACCGTCAAACTTTCTAACAATCAGTGATTTTTCCTAAAGCTTAGGGATTTTTTTGTGCCGGAAATTTGAGTACCATCAAAGTTCATCGCAAAACGAAGCTGTATTCGGCGATGATTGAGGGGGAACTTTATTCCCTAGCGATCTTTATCGTAAAGGCCTGTAACGACGGGAACTTTTTTCTTCTGCCTTTATATGTACAGATGTAAGTGTTCGTTGTTTAGGCAAGCTCTTTAAAAAAATAAAGATTTATATCACTCGAATTTTCTACCGTTAGAAAAGTGATGTTTATCATTGATGAAGCAACACTTTAAGAGATTTCCAGATTGCTGGAAATTCCTTTCATTTAAAAAATAGGTGGGGGCGGGGGGAAGCTGTTGATAAACATATGAAAACTTGTGCCTTTCGAAACTGTTGACTTTTTATTTATTTATTTAATTTTTTTGAGGACCTGGTGAAGTTTTCATTAGCTTTGGGATTTGCATACTATAGGTATAAGGCAAAGGACCGGAAATGACCCTGAAAATATACTTTGAAGATGGGTACAAGAAAAGAACTCAGTCCAGCCACGTAATGGGCTGTTCGAAATGTCTTTTTCATAAGAATCAGTTTACATATTTTAAGTGTAATTGATCTTGTTCCATAAAAAAAAGACGATATCACAAAGTCTCCGTAGGGGGGTAGTGCTATCAGTGCACCTCATGCGGTGCACTGTAGGCATTACTTAAGTTTCTTTGCAGCGTGCCGTCGGCCCCTAGCTGCAACCCCTTTCGTTCCTTTTACTGTACCTCCTTTCATAAACTTTCTTCCATCTTACTTTCCACCCTTTCCTAACAATTGATTCATAGTGCAACTGCGAGGTTTTCCTCCTGTTACACCTTTCAAACCTTCTACTGTCAATTTCCGTTTCAGCGCTGAATGACTTTAAAGGTCCCAGTGCTTGGCCTTTGGCCTAAATTCTATATTCCATTCCATTCCATTCCATTCCATTCCGATATCACAAAGCGGTACCTTCTATTTAAAGTTGCGTTGTTTTCAAAGACACAACGAATAAACTTTCTAGAACACCAAGAGAGATCGATAATGTTTTTCAGTCGTAGTTTTTTCATTAACAGTTACGAAAAACTCTTCAGGTCTACAAAGAGGAGGAATGAAAATCCCTTCGGAACACAAATTTCGTTTGTCTAAACTCTAAGGCATTCAGTTTCCCACATTATTAAAGCGGCCTGCAATCGCGCCAGTACCAAAATAATTCCCATTAACTGCTTTGTCAAGAGTAGTAATTCCTCTCTCTCTCTCTCTCTCTCTCTCTCTCTCTCTCTCTCTCTCTCTCTCTCTCGATCTGCAACCTTTTGAAATTTGACTCATTTAATCTACCATAATACAAATCCTTCAGCGTTTTCCCCGTGAAGTTCAAAGTCTTGAAAGTAAGAGGTAGGTGGTGTGTGTGTGTGTGTGTGTGTGTGTGTGTGGGGAGGGGGGGAGGAGCCCTGGGGTAAGGGGTAGCCTCCAAAGACATGTGAAAGAGAATGACTTTAATTCCTGGGGCTTTGGACTACACGAAGAACGCGTTAATGAGTCACCATTGCGAGGGGCAAGAGAAGAATAAACCGCGGGAGGAGGAGGAGGCCTTTTGCTCTGCCCTGAAAGAAATGAAATGTTCTTTCTTAAGCGACCCCGTAGGTGGGTAGTGCCGTCAGTGCACCTCACGCTGTGCACTGTAGGCGTTACTCATGGTTCTTTGCAGCGTGCATCCGGCCCCTAGCTGCAACCCCTTTCGTTCCTCTTACTGTACCTCCGTTCTTATTCTCTTTCTTCCATCTTCCTTTCCACCCTCTCCTGATAATTGAATCATAGTGCAACTGCTTTGAGGTTTTCCTCCTGTTACACCTTTCAAACCTTTTTACTGTCAGTTTTCCTTTCAGCGCTGAATGACATCTTAGGTCCCAGTGCTTGGTCTTTGGCCTAAATCCTACATTCTATCTATCTATCTATCCATCTATTTTTCGTAAGCGGCAATAGATTCGGAATAGTACAAAAATGGAAAACTTTTCAATCCCAAATAAACAAATGTTTTTATATATAAACAATTGGAGATGATGTGGTCCACACGCAGTGTTACTTTCACACTGGTATTACTAACGTGTACAGGTATGTGCAAAATTATGCATTAATAAACAAGCCATATGAATATGCATTTGTGCATAGAAGATGCGGTGCACTTACAGTTACGATTATACGTAGATTTATGCGCTTATTGATATGAATGTATACGTGTATATGCCCTTTCAAAAAGTGCTGTTGTGCCGTTATTAATTGCGTTAGAAGTTTCGTATTTTTATTTGTTTGGTAAATTTTTGACGAATGTTTATATGCGTAATATACAGTTTTGCCTCTGTGTATGCATGATTTTGTGCTAGAGAGAGAGAGAGAGAGAGAGAGAGAGAGAGAGAGAGAGGAGGCGGGCGGGACTTTGTCGTTAATAGCGAACTAACAAAAGGGGTACTGCTACATAAAAAAATAAAAAGAATCGGTTCTTCATGCGCTAAAGAATATGGGGACAAAAGAAGTTGCCTGCGATGTTACCTTACCTAAGAAGCAGCCGCTGTAAAGCAGGAAACAATAGGTACAAGAGTTATCATAGAGACAGGGAAGCATATTTTTGAATCTCTGCACTGCAGTTGAGCCTGTCGTATTTTCTCGTCAATTTGAAGAGTGTCGCTAAATGGGAACAAAGTAAAAGAAAATGTACCATAGGTAAAAACTTCAGTGAAGATACTGGGAAGCACAGCTGTAGAATTCCAGACACAACAAGAAGGGGTCACACATCTTAGCCAAGTAAAACAAATAAAAACTGTTAAAGAAAGCTTCTGGATAGGCTAGTAACAGAGCATAGTGTGGAATCATAGCGTTTCCTCTTTAAAGGCTAAGTTTTGAAAAAATTTAATTTACGAAGTAGACCAAAGCTGCTCACTGGGTCTCAGAGATTAACTGCAGTTCGAGAAGGTAGGCTGTTAATCAACTTCCTTCACAATGGTTGAGATATACGGGAAGAGAAAACAAAATGTTCCCTTTTACAGGACTCAAGGAGTTTTAAGGCATTCAAGTAAAGAACAAAGGCTCACCCTGGCATTCTCATCCGACTATCAAAATTTTACATAAGTGTATGGGTATCATTGTACCTCCAGATTCAGCGAGTTCAACCAGCAGTATTTCTCATTTATCAATTTTAAAAGTCCGTGGACTTCTAAAACTGCATTTTTATTTATTTTTAAATCCTTTTTTCAATTTTTCAAAGTACATTCTAAGGCTAGATCATTCTCTTTTCGGTCTTTTCAACTGATACACTTCACCTTGGTAAAGTTAAAGTTAAGTATACTTTAGTTTAACTAGACCACTGAGCTGATTAACAGGTCTCCTAGGGCTGGCCGGAGGGATTGGACTTATTTTACGTGGCAAAGAACCAATTGGTTACCTCGCAACGGGATCCGGCGAGTTTGTCTAAAACAATTTGTCTAAAATACAATTTGTCTAAATCAATTTGTCTAAACCAATTCGTCTAAAACAATTTGTCTAAAGTACAATTTGTCTAATAACAAAATGTCTAAAATACAATGTCTAAATTAATAATAAAAAAAATAATCAAATAAATCAAAACAAAAAATGAAAAAGGTGAATAAAAAAAAGTTATTTACAGAACCACAATGATTGTTTTGAAATAGAAACAAACTTTCCTGAATTTATACAAATCAGTCAATCAGTCCATCTTTTCTTATTGTTTAACTTCTAAACCATGGCCGTTTACTAAAATTAGTCGTTTACTGTAATTTAAATTGCTGCTCTCTCAACTACAAATAAACAACTAAAATTAGTCGTTTCTGTAATTTTAACTGCTGTTCTCTTAAAAACAAATATGGAAAACAAATCTTTCTTCATTTTACATAAACAAAGCACTTTCTTATTGTGGTAATATTCAAACTGGATATAGCTATACCCCAAAATGCCTCTTGAATTCGTCGAATCGGAAAAAGGTCGTAAGAAATTAGTAGATAATGGATTTACATTTTACAAAAATGGTGAAAATGACGGCCGAGTATATTGGAAGTGTGATAAATATCCGATAACAAAATGCCGCGCTCGTATAATTACGGCAAATGATCACATCGTAACATCATCTACAAATCACAACCATGTATTAGATGCGGCCGAAAGTGCAGCAAGGATATTATGACAAAAATACGTCATCAGGCTAAGATAACACAAGACGCACCCAGATCAGTTTTATCTAATGTGCTCGAAGATTGCGATCAAGGTGTTGCTCCAAAACTTCCTAAGGTGCAAAGTATGAAGAGAACTATAAGATCTGTAAGACAGCAAACCCTCGCTGGACCAGCCTTACCATCAACATGCAGTGAAATCGTTTTTCCACCTGATCTAACCATTACTTTTAAAGGTGATCAGTTTCTAATGTATGACTCGGGACCGGTTGAAAAACGTATAGTCATATTTGCAACCAAACGGAATTTACAGTGTTTATCACAAAGTAGTCACTGGTATGCTGACGGAACATTTAAAACAGTACCTTTGCTATTTCATCAGCTATATACATTTCATGGACTAAAACAGAAAGTTTCGTTGCCACTTCTTTTTGCATTACTGCCAAACTAAACAGAAGAAACTTATATAGCTTTTTTACAGCAGTTAAAGAAGATTGAACCTTTGTGCGCACCAGTATCAATAACGATCGATTTTGAGAAAGCTATGATGAAAGCGTGTCTGAAGGAATTTCCAAATACAGAACAAAATGGTTGTTTTTTCCACTTTAGCCAATGTATTTTCCGTGCAATACAAAATAATGGCCTAAGACGAAAATATGAAACAGAAACCAGTTTTGCTCTACCGATGAGGATGCTATCAGCATTGGCATTCGTACCCGTAGCTAGCGTAATAGACGCGTTTGAATTATTGTGTGATAACAACATCTTCCCCCATGAAGCACAAGAGGTCATCGATTATTTCGAAGACACTTGGATTGGGAGGCCTAATAGACGGTACGCTCGACGTCCACCTCTTTTTCCACATGATATGTGGAATATGTATTCTAGAGTGCTTACGAATCTTCCTAAAACGAACAATGCCGTCGAAGCATGGCATCGTGGATTCGAAACTGAAGTTGGTGCACATCACCCCAATATATGGAAGTTCATCAACTGTTTAAAAAAAGAACAAAGTTTAAATGAGGTACGAATTGAGCAATATGTTGCAGGGATAGAGCCAGAACCCCCAAGGAAGCGCTATCGAGGTTCAGCAAAACGTCTAAATAGTCTTGTTCAAACTTTTGATCAACATAATATTATTGATTACCTACGTGGTATTGCCCACAATCTTTCTTTTTAACTATAAAAGTAGTTTATTCAGAAGTTATCTTTTAATAAAACCTTTATTAATCTTTTATGTATTAAATCTTACATTTTAATGTTCTATATGAATGTATTTTATTAATTTTAGGCTAAGTTACCTGTCTTTTCTTTAATTTCTTCCTTTATGTAATTCTACATCTAATTCTGCATTTAATAAATATTTTACTTTATTTTATTTTATTTACTATAATTTCTTTCACCTCGTTCACACTTTGAACTACATTCCCCATTATTATTATTATTATTATTATTATTATTATTATTATTATTATTATTATTATTATTATTATTATTATTAAAATTATTATTAAAAAAATAAAATTGTAAATAATATCTTTTGAAAAAATAAACAAGAAAGAAGTTATTCTAAGTTCTTTCTAGAAATAATGATCTAAAAAAAAACTCCTAATTGCCACTTTAGGGTGTGGAGTTGATGATTTCCTGAAGTTGTTGTTTATATTAGCTATATTTATTTTCCCCTATCGTTACCTATTTGAAAACGTTGGAAAAGCGTACAAGACTGAGAAAAGAAAAACCTAAATCTAACTTTCGATCTCTAACTCCCAATAATGGAAGAAAATATAATTTATGAGTAAAAAATATAAAACTTTACCCGTAAAGAAATAGAAATTCAGAAAAGTTATTTTTTTTATTCACCTTTTTCAATTTTTGTTTTGATTTATTATTATTTTTTTTATTAATTTAGACAAATTGTATTTTAGACATTTTGTTATTAGACAAATTGTACTTTAGACAAATTGTTTTAGACGAATTTGTCTAGACAAATTGATTTAGACAAATTGTATTTTAGACCAATTGTTTTAGACAAACTCGCCTAGACCCCCTAGCAACGGGACCTACAGCTTATTGTGGAATCCGAACCATATTATACCGAGAAATGAATTTCTATCACCAGAAATAAATTCCTCTAATTCTTCATTGGCCGATCAGAGACTCGAACGCGGGCCCAGCAGGGTGCTAGCCGAGAACTATACCGACCCGTCCAACGAGGAACTTCACCTTGGTAAAAATTTATTGCCTGCGTCCGTGTTGCTATGGTCATCTTTGTAATTAAACATCAGTATGTTGAAGTTCATGGTTTTCGCGTACATTATCATTAGATGCTCTCTCATTTATAATTAAATTTTTTCACTATATTTTTTATGAAATTTGACGGGGACATAACCCCAGGTTCCCCCGATTATTTGACCCTAAGTAACAAACATAGCGTTAGTATTAGAGCTTTTTTCACCTTGCTCTTATTTAAGTCTTAAGTAGGTAAGTATAGCTTAGTTTTACCAGACCACTGAGCTGAATAACAGCCTCCTAGCTGGCTTTATTATTTTAAGTCTTAATTTTATGAAATCATTCTGTGAACATAATTTCAATTTCCTGCCCCTTTTTTATTTTAAATTGTTTGTTGCTTCAACTGACATCTACAAGTATGGTCACAAGGACACATTTTCTGGGCGTCGCTTTGCAGTTTGATACAAGAGACTCTCAAAAAGAAGCCAGTACTGGCAAAAAAAAAAAAAAATGCCCATGTTCGTCATCTTGTAGCCAAAACTCGAGATTTCTGTTGCATAGGAAGAGTAGACTCTCTCTCTCTCTCTCTCTCTCTCTCTCTCTCTCTCTCTCTCTCTCAACGACAGTCTGATATAAACACCACAGTTGAGGCATGATTAACAAATGCTATTCATTTATATTGTATAACGTATATATTCTAGGAGGGAATTATTCCCTTAGTTACTCTGTAAAACAGTAGGTATTAGTTTTAACCTTGGCTAGTTCTGTATAACACGCAAGCTACAGTTTTTTTAAACCAGCACAACAGAATATTGGCAATTGTCCTATTTAATCACATCTTTCTAGTTGATAAAATTGTCTGTGTAACAACAAAATTGTCTGTGGAACACAGTTCTTCACTGGATGGGTCGATATCGTACTCGTCTAGCACTCTCCTAGACCCGCGTTCGATTCTCCGGCCGGCCAGTGAAGGATTAGAGGAATTTATTTCTGGTGATAGAAATTCATTTCTCGTTATAATGTGCTTCGGATTCCACAATAAGCTGTAGGTCCCGTTGCTAGGTAACCAATTGGTTCGTAGCCACGTAAAATAAGTCTAATCCTTCGGGCCAGCCCTAGGAGAGCTGTTAATCAGCTCAGTGGTCTGGTTAAACCAAGGTATGCTTAACTTTCTCTGTGGAACATATATACCAAGCAGATTACCTAGTCAAATAGGCTACATACTGCCTGTGCCCCGAAGTACGAAAAATGCCAGTTTACGCTTTGAACAGCATCATCTCTTGGTATCCTTGATGATAAGGCTTAGCAAGATACCGAAAAAATGGTCTTACTTAATTATGACAGCAATTTCGTAGCTCCTTATCGCCTAATCGATCTCTGCTTTTTACAATAAAATCTTTTAAGTTTAAATTTTTGCAGGGGAGTGAGACAGGGTGAGCTGTTGGGGGTTAATGAACCAGAAGGAAAGATTATGAATAACAGCGTCACTTTAACAGATCCCTAATCTCGCGTCCTCTCTCGTTTGCTGTTTGTGTGTGTTTGTCTGTGTGTGTGTATGTGTGTGTGTGCGTATGTGTGTCTGTCTGTCTGCACGGTAACATAATGAGTTTTTAAACAAATGGCTGATATTGTTTGGAGCCACCCATCTGAGGGGAAAAGTCGTATTTAGTGATAACATGTATGTACACGTATATATATATTTATATATATATATATATATATATATGGATATTTATATATATATATATATATATATATTATATATATGTATATATATATATATTATATATAAATATATATATATTATATATTTATATATATATATATATATGGATATTTATATATAAATATATATATATATATATATATATATATATATATATATATATATATATATATATATATATATATATATATATATATATATAAAAGGAGTTATATAACAACAGCTTTGCTATTAGTCTACTTGTAAACTTGCTAAAAGAACAAAAACCTAAATTTTTAAAACGACAGAAGAATCAGAAGACGAGAGAGAGAGAGAGAGAGAGAGAGAGAGAGAGAGAGAGAGAGAGAGAGAGAGAGAGAGAGAGAGAGAGAGAGAATTAAAGGAACCAGGAAACAAACAAAGTTTGCAATTCGGCCACTAAAGCGAACAGAAAGAATAAAGTTTTAAAAGCATTTCAGTATAAAAAGGAAAGGCTGTCACCGAGAGAACTTTCTTGTCCGATCTAGTTATATCATGATTCAGTTTTAAATCTCTCTGTGCTTTTATGGGTATGAAAAAAACAGCTGGTATTATTCTCCGTTCCTTGATTACAGAAGGGTGGTCATTTTTCATTTTCTTTTATGGTTAATCCTGTTGCTACATGTGCGAAGATACATAAACTCATTCGGCACTAATTGACCTTGCAATTACTTTATACATATTAATTTTAACGTTCTAATTTTTATTTCTTTTTTAAACCACACTTAAACTATTTTAGTTCCAGTCATGCAGCAGAATTAAGACAGCTATAGGAAAAGTTGTTGTATGCATGAAAAAAAAAAAGAATTTGTAATAAGAAAAGGTTTTGTGTGCATAAAAAAGAGAAACTGTAATAATAATCGTACATATAGATTAAAAAAAAAATAAGCATTTTTTCATGGTCCGTGCAAAATTCTGATGCCGTCGTGACAATTCAATTTCATCAGTTCGTGGTGCAGATATCTCAATTCTTTGTGAAGGATCCAATTCAGTGTGAAATAGAATAGCTTACCTAAATCTTACTCGAATGCCTTAGGGAAGAACGACACTAGATTGCATGTTTGAGATAAGTTTATCTATCAATGTTTGTTCCGCAGGGGGTTAGTGCCGTCAGTGTTACCTAAGGTTCTCTGCTGCAACCCCTTTTCGTTCCTTTTAATGTAAATCCGCTCACATTCTCTTTCTTCCATCGTACTTTCCACCCTCTCCTAACAATCGATTCATAGTGCAATTGTGAGGCTTTCCTCCTGTTACATATTTCAGACCCTTGACTGTCAATGTCAGTTTCAGCGCAGAATGACCTCATAGGTCCCAGCGCTTGGCCTTAGGCCTAAATTCTATATTCTGTTCTGTCCTTATATCAATGTTTGGTTGGGCAATGTGCCATTCGAGTCTCCCGGCTGCGCAGGCTGCAAAAGAAGTGGAAAAGAGCAGAGTAAGAAGAGAAAATACATAACAAGATTCCTAACGAAGTAAAGAGTTTGTTGCGGAAGGTCCAAGACCTCCTGAGAGACTCTTCTTCATTTGGGAATTCAGGCTCTCTTAAGTTTTCTGTCGACGACTTGTGTCGAGTTACTTACTAATCCCGGTTGGGCTTTTACGTTTCTGCCTTTAAGATCGAAGCTTCTGATATGCGATGCGGAGGTCATATAAGTTACATATAATTGTATCGTAAAGTGGTAGTGAACACTGACCAAAGAGCACTTTAGAATTACCGATATTCCGACCCACTTCCACTATATTCAGCTCGAGACTCTTTGACAAAAAACGCTAAGGGAATTTATTAGTGCTATTTGCCGGACAGCTGAGTATGTCTGAGTCAGTTTTTTATTTTTTATTTTTTTTTTTTTTTTAGTAGGTCTGTGATGACATAGGTAACGATTTATGACCATTGTTCCGCCATGACGGCAATAAAATATATTTCAAAAACTGGCGAAGGATGAAGTTGTTTACTGTCAAAGTTCAGAGAAAAATGAGAGAACTTTGAGCAGTGAAAATATGTAATTCCACGCAGAATGTACAATAATAATAATAATAATGACAGCGGTAATTTCTCTAGATGTCACCATGACTCACCCGAGGGAAAGGCACTAGAAGCTAACTTTCTGTTTCTAAACAGGAGCTCCAGACTGGTTCAAGACTAGTTCAAGAATTCAGACGACCGTGCCCGATATAGATTCCTGTGGTTTACGGCATGAGGTAAAAAAAAAAAAGCCTAATACAACTGATCCCGAGAAAAACCTCGACCCAAAACGACTGAACCTAAAAAAAAATCTCGACCTAAAACCACTGAGCCCGAAGAAAACCTCGACCTAAAACGACTGAGCCCGAAAATAAACTCGACCTAATACAACTGAGCCAGAAAAAAAACTCGACCCTACATGACTGATCCCGAAAAAAAAACTCGGCATAACACGACTGAGCCCGACAGAAAAATAAAGAAGAAAAACCTCGACCTAACACGGCTGAGCCATAAAAAAAACTCGACCTAACATGACTGAGCCCGAAAAAAAAAAGAACCCGACCTAGCACGACTGAGCCAGAAAAAACTCGACCTTACATGACTAAGCCCGAAAAAAAGAAAAACTCGAAAAACAAGACTGAGCCCGACAAAAAAATAAAGAAAAAAACCTCAACCTAACACGACTGAGCCAGAAAAAAAAGTCTACCTGACATGACTGAGCCCGACAAAAAAACTCGACCCAACACGACTGAGCCCGACAAAAAAAAAAAAAAAAAAAAATTTTGACATAACACGGCGGATCCCGAAAAAAAAAACTTCATGACCCATCTCGGGCTTTAACCGAAAAAGTCACGAGGAGAGACTTCATAAGTTATGATAATCGGCTATGAAAGAAAAGTCACTTAATTAGGAATGTTGCCAGTGTTGTGCGATAGATAATTAGCATGAAACATCTTGCATCTAGATACTACAGTAGTTGAAGCTAATATAACGGATAATTTTTTTTTTTGCTATTTCATGATTTAATTCTTGCTTTTGAGATTTTTGTCTTGGTTCAAATGATTTATTGCTATTGAAAGATATTTTTAAATACAGTGAAAATAGTAATAATTATATGCACTTTTATAAAAAAAAAAAAGACGAAGGCATGCCATTCATACACGCGCACACACAAATACGTGCACATAAATAGATAAATAAGTAAATAGATAAATAAATGTATATAAATATAATATATATGATGTATATATGTATGTATGTATGTATGTATGTATCTATCTATATATATATATATGTATATATATACATATATATATGTATATATATATGCTGATGAACTTGACGTTTCTGTTATTTTAAAACAATACTTTTTCCAGTTCTTGTTTCTTTTCTTATTCCCGAGGCTACGGTTAGGAAGGAAAAGACGAACATTTTTTTATATGGTGCTCCATTTGTTTATCCTTAAGCCTACAACAGCTGTTTCAGCCATTAAATCAGGCATCGTGGCTGACCGCCCAGGTCTGTCTCGACTGATCATATGTCGTTGTTAGTTTTCACTTCTTACTCTTATATCTACTTTAATTTTTCTCTTCGTTGTTTCTCTTACTATTTTCTGATGAACACCTTACTCTGTGGTAGCTTGAATTTCAGGTCAATGGCTCTTGTATGCTTGTTCCATGTGAATAGGGTTCATCTTCTGAATAATAATAATAATAATAATAATAATAATAATAATCAGGAAGAAAGTATCACTCAGTGATGTCGCAATACCATGGGACACCAGAGTAGATGAGAAAGAAAGAGAAAAATTGATAAGTATCAAGACCTGAAGATCGAAATAAGAAGGATATGGAATGTGCCAGTGAAATTGTACCCATAATCATAGGAACATTAGGCACGATCCCAAGATCCCTGAAAAGGAATCTGGAAAAACTAGATGCCGAAGTAACCTCAGGACTCGTGCAGAAAAGTGTGCTACTAGAAACAGCGCACATAGTGAGAAAAGTGAGAAAAGTGATGGAATCCTAAGGAGGCAGGATGCAACCCGGAACCCCAGACTGTAAAAACCACCCAGTCGAATAGGATGACTGTGATAGACCAAAATAATAATAATAATAATAATAATAATAATAATAATAATAATAATAATAGTGTAATTTCTTTGCCGGATCACTTTTGTCGTAAGGATAGCCTCTTGAGTTAATCGCTGAAACGGCTGTCGGCAAAATGTTTCAATAGATGGCGCATCACATAGCAACAGTATTTATTTTTTTCCTCAGAACGATAACCTTAAGGATAATAAATGCTGCGGGACATAAGAAAGTTGTTCGTGTAAAGTAATAGATATTACAATTAATAAAGATGCCTAAGATAGAATTATGTCGCAAAATCATTATATATTGTATATATACAATACACACACACACACATATATATATATATTTTATATGTATGTATTTATGTATGTATATGATGGTTTCATAAAATATTCCATAAAGTGTTTGTATAAAGTAATTCGTAAGTGTGCTTGCAGAACTATTTCACTGAAAACGAACCAAAGATTGATTATGCAAGTTAAGTAAATTTTTTTACCATTTTGAGAAGATAATGCATGAAGTCAAACAAATATGATTACAACAGACTTTTTAGCTAAATGCAGTTCCATCTAAACTCTCTTTTAATCTATTTGATAACTTAACTTCAACTACTTTCGCATATTCAGTTACAATTACCATTCATTACTTGGTAAAGATATATATATATATATATATATATATATATATATATATATATATATATATATATATATATATATATATATATATATAATCCTTTTATCGTAGCATAAGACACAGATACGCTTCTTAAGCTGTTCAGCAAATACATAAACTACATAGTTTAATACGATATTATTAATAAGATATTTAAATATCGTTATTTTCATAATAATAGATACACAAGGAATAGAAAGTTGACTTATGTCTCTTCATACCAAGGTTCCAGGTCCTGTTGTGATAGAAATTCATTTCTCGCTATAATGTGGTTCGGATCCCACAATAAGCTGTAGGTCCCGTTGTTAGGTAACCAGTTGGTTCTTAGCCACGTAAAATAAGACTAATCCTTCGGGCCAGCCCCAGGAGAGCTGCTAATCAACTGAGTGGTCTGGTTAAACTAAGGTATACTTAACTTTTTTTTTTCCAGGTGCTGTCCAGGAAAAGTAGTTTATTTCCGAATCCTGGGTATGGAAAACATATGTCCGGATTATAGCTTGTCTGATAGTTTTGACTTTCTTCTCATGATTTCGACTCTCATTATCTTTGTTAAAGCCCACAGCAACCTCTCTCGGTCTCTCTCTCTTTCTTACTGAATTGAAGATCACTGCTTCGACCTGAGTGTATGGCCGGTCAATCAGTATTGCTCTTCCTCTGTGTGTGTGATGAGCGCCATTGCTTTGATGTTAGGCCATGATGCCGAGTCTCTCTCTCTCTCTCTCTCTCTCTCTCTCTCTCTCTCTCTCTCTCTCTCTCTCTCTCTTGCAATAGCCAGAAGAGACAATTGGAAAGTTATGGCGATGACAACAGTATATACTGTAAAAGTTTAGTGAAAATAAATGAATCCCAGAAAATTGCATGAACACCAATTCTCGCTCTGCCAAATGATTCACTGTATAGATCGTGTCTTTGGCGTCTATGGAAAGAGAACTCCCCCTGAAGGTAAATATGGGATAGAGCCTGCTTGTAATGACACCCGTTTTCCAGACGTGGAATGCTTGGCTCCAGTCTTTTTACCTTCCCGTCGCCCTCTTTCTTGGTAATCGATAGCCTGGCAAGTTTGGGAAACTATATGTGATGAAAAAGTAAAAAATGAGCTCGCATCCAACCGACCATATCTGGACTGGGATACAGTGCCCAAAGATCAGCATTCCAGAGTCTGATCTGTTAAGCTGTACGGTCTTGAAAAGTGTACTGTTTCATGTCAGGTGTACTCTCAGATCATTGAGACTATAATTCATAACTTCTTACTGCCTGAAAAATGTTCGTTATGACATCGTGTATTTTAGAAGTCCTTTTAATTAACTGTACATCGTTTAGAGATTATTTTCTGTTTCATGGGGTCATTTCAGTGTTTTTGGGCAAGAATGTATATTTTCTGTTTCATGGGGTCATTTCAGTATTTTTGGTCAAGAATGTATATTTTCTGTTTCATGGGGTCATTTCAGTATTTTTGGGCAAGAATGTAGCCTTACGAGAGAGTAGCAAAGTTAGCAAAGCTAGCAAAGCTAGGTGAGCGGCTTCACGACTACATTCACAAAATTCGCTTAAAACGCCATTCTTTTCTGAATGAGGATCGACATTAAGAAAAGGAGAAGATGGTGTTAGTCAGTCAAACGATAATAGAGTCCATAGGGAACAGAAGAATAGTAAAAGGCAAGATAATGCCCACAGTACTGTGCAATGGACACTTGAGTATTGCCTACGGTCACTAGACAGACAGTATTATTAAATTTTTACTAGGAATGTATTACTTAGGCATAGCTAAGGACAAGGTCAGAGAAAACCGACTAAGGCCCAGAATTTTAAATCAAAGCTCAGGCCGTGCCACAGAAAATTTGTATATGGGGCATTTACAAACTTGAGCCGTTCTTTGGAAAGTAATAAGTAGAGGATAATAGTATTGTTAACACAGATACAAAGTAATAAGAGGTTTTAAAGGAATAAAAAAAAAAGCTTTGTGTATGTTATCCCTGATGTATTTGTTGTATCTTTTCTTTTACTTAGGTAACAGAGTTGCGGATTGCTCTTGTAGTTGCAGGCACCAATGTGGCTGGCTTCGAATAAAAATGGAGAGAGAGAGAGAGAGAGAGAGAGAGAGAGAGAGAGAGAGAGAGAGAGAGAGAGAGAGAGAGAGAGAGGTTTAATAACGACTGAGCGAACACTTTGACGATTAAGAGACGAAGAATTTTGGCTTGCTTATCATGGGATGACAAAGAAATAACCTCATTTTTTGTAACAATACGTTTATTTCTATCATGAGATCCTACTCTGTAATTGATATCTCTTTATGCAAAATTAACATCAGAAATGATAGATTAGCAATCCGTGGAAATCTCTGAGGCTGTGTTTTTACCTTTGAAGACTGTATCAAGTTCCAGATAATCCACTGTGAATTTAATTTCCGCTTTAACTATTCGCCGTTTTGTGGAGTAGTAATATTTCACAGCAATAAGATTTCGATTGAGTTATTACCCGAAGACTTCTTTGCTCTATTTGGAATCATAAATCTGTTTGTGATCCCGATTTATCACAGGTCTCACCTGAGCTTCAAGAAACTGAATATATATTCCTCTTTCAGTCGCAAATTTCCTATGATTTATCTTCTTCGACTTGATACATTTTGCAACGCTTGTGCATAAGGTTATGTATAGAGAGAGAGAGAGAGAGAGAGAGAGAGAGAGAGAGAGAGAGAGAGAGAGTTTTCATTTCAGAAATTTCTATATTTCTCTTGGTTCTGCAAACCAATAAATAAGGAATGCGTGGCAGTCATGATATAATGTGTTTATTCACCACAAAGTCAGCGTCTGCGGCGGCTTACATTGTCACCTATAGATGTACTTTGGGTACAGTGATGTAGGGTTAAAACATCCTAGCTGCGATTAGATAGAGAGAGAGAGAGAGCGTTCTTCCAGTGAGGTGGGGGGTGCCTACGAATGGTGAAAATCCAGCTGTCAGCAATATAATTATATATAATATAATATAATGTTTTTATACAACACAAAGTAAGCGTCTTCAGGGTCTTACATTGCCACTTAAAGACACACTTTGGGTACAGTGATGTAGGGTTAAAACATCCTTCCTGAAGAGAGAGAGAGAGTTTAGTGAGGGGGCGGCAAGGCCTGGGAATGGTGAAAATCCAGCAGTCAGCAGTGTAAAAGAATTATGATGAGGCTCTTTGGCCACTGTCTGCGGCGGCGGCGGCGGCGGCGGCGGCGGCAGCTGCAGCTGCAGCAGTGTTCATTTGGCTTTCCTATACGATGACAAAAATCTATGCTTGTTGAAAGTCGGCCAAAAGCACGAAAGCGGAACCAACGACAGGAGGAGACTTGGAAGAAGTCGTGGGATGACCGGGGCCAAAGGCATCGAATTCGAGGAGGAGGAGGAGGAGGAGGAGGAGGAGGAGGAGGAGGAGGAGGAGGAGGAGGAGGAGGAGGAGGAAGGCTCTGGAGTCGGGATTTCATAACCCTCTGGAGACTGGAATGTGCCGCTGCGGTTGCTAAGATGTGTGTGTGTGTGTATGTGGAGAGAGAGAGAGAGAACTGCGAAGAAACGGATAGTGGTGTTAGATATACTAAAAATGAGGACTTTTGGAGGTCTAATGTCATCCAAGTACCCATATTCATGTAGACAAAAGACGAAATATGGAATTAATGAGATGTTGTTAATATTGATTTGGAAGAAAAGTATTATTAAAATGGATTACCCAGACAAATGCTGAGAAAAGTATGAATAAAATGGAGTGCCCAGACAAGTACTGATAACACTGCAGCTGCGATCAAACACCAATAATTTCGGAGAGGGCGCCATTGGAAGTATTTGATTCACTGACAGTTCATGAATATTCATAGGTGTATGAAATCTCCATATAATCACTGGCGACTTATTACCTTTCAAGGACTTATGTTCTTTATAACTTTCGGTTAAGAAATAGCCACTGTTTACAACCAAGTTTAAGTGAATAAATATAGAACAGGAGGTTTCGACCTTTATTAAGGTCCTCTTCAGCTGTACTTGGCAATGTTTACAAAATTTACAAAGAAATAAAAAGCAAAAATACAAAAATTTATAAAAGAGCAATTAATTTCTCTTTTAAAAATGTAATAAATTTTGTATTTTTACTTTTTCTTTGTAAACGTTGTAATTATTGCTAAGTACAGCTGAAGAAGTCCTTAGTGAAGGTCGAAAGCTCCTGTTCTATATTTCATTCAATTAAACTTTGTTGTAAACGGTGGGTTTTTCTTAACCATTCAAGATAATGTGTTTTGATTACTGGGGTTTTAAGTTTCATTTTAGGATCAGTAACATCGAAAATCAAAGTATCTTATGGAAAATGTCTCGCAAAATAAATTATTATCATTATTCTGGCGAAGGCATTCACGTTTTATTTCGTGACGAAGAATAAAAGATTTACTAATTGTAAGAGGACTTATTAATTAACTATATTATTCAACTTTGATATATAAAAAAAGGAATTTAATTCCCAATTACTTAAATGCTTACATACATTAAAACACTATTTTAATTAGAATAACTTTCAATTGCTCTTAGAAAAATACTTTCTACACCATACATCAAAATCTTCCACTTGACATTTTCTAGAGCTGGGGGAGTTAGAGTGAGCTTAAGAATTCGTGTGGGAGTGAGTGTTGACGATGTAAGGAGGGCAACTGAAACACTGAATAATGTGGTGGTGAAAGTGGCTGAGGCTGACCATGATGTGTAAGGTATATCTGGAGGAGCGGTGAATAAGTGTGAGGAAAAATAAGTATACCTTAGTTTAACCAGACCACTGAGCTGATTAACAGCTCTCCTAGGACTGGCCCCGAAGGATTAGACTTATTTTACGTGGCTAAGAACCAATTGGTTACCTAGCAACTGGACCTACAGTTTATTGTGGAATCTGAACCACATTATACCGAGAAATGAATTTCTATCACCAGAAATAGTTCTTTTGTACATAGCTTATGACAGATAACTATATATTTGATTATATTTGATTGAACTCTGAAATGATGATGTATTTCCTCATTACCTCCAGTTTTTTTTTTTTTGACGGCTTTCACTAGGTCAGTACACGGCTTTCCCAAGCATATTGATAGCAATAACAGTAGCAATAAACAAATGAATGATGCTGACGAATCTGTAGCTTGCAAACTCTATCCATTCGTACTCGTACTCTATGAAGATAATGGTGGTTGTAATGACGAAAATGATGATGATGACAGTGACGATAGTGAGGCGCCTGACTGAAATAAGCTGCTCCTGAGCTGGAAGTTGACTCAGATAAGAAAGATATTTCTCTCCTTCGTCCTTCAGAGGATGGAGTTGTTTGGAGTGGGGGCGGGGTTGTAGGGGCTCGGGGGTGGGGGTTGGTGGGTAGTAGGGGGAGGGTAATAAAGCTTAGGGGAAAACGTCTCTGAATGAAGCAGATAACTTACTCGTAAAGTTGTGCTCTGTGTTCTGCAAGAGAGAGAGAGCGAGGGAATAGGAGGGCCGAGGATTATATTTAGAGGAGGAAAAAAACAAAAAAACAAATAAGCAAGCTTATTTTGCTTACTCTCGAAAACATCCCACAAAAATCCGTTCGAATTAGCCTTAAAGAAATTGAATTATGGAAATGCAACGCGTGCATCAAGGGAGTTGCTGTGGGGGGGAAGGGAGGGAGTATAGGGAGCAAGGGGAGGGTGGGGACGGACCTCAGAATGACAGACGAGAGGGTTAGGCGCAGATATACCAGACAATGGGACGCCTTCTGAAGTGCCTCTACTAATGGCTTATATAGACATACTCCTTTCTTGCATTCAGACATCTTGTTGGGTCTGCTCGTATTTTGCGAATGTCTGTGTATGTATGTTTTAGGCATTTGACATTATCTTTTTCTTGTCCATTGCTATATAATTACTTTGTCTGCCTGAACTCGCACACACACACACACACACACACACACTCAGAAGGGGTAGAATGAAGCAGGCGTAGAATTGAGCAGATATGGATATTTAAGTAGCATTAAATTCTGGAGAAGAGACAATAATTTAGATTAAGATGATTTCAAAAGTTTTAAAGCAAGCGAGATAAAAGTGAAAATAGTGCCACTTGTCCCCTTTAGCTTTTCAAAATGACCAATGATTTTCCCAAGTCGTTCTTAGCTGAAATCTTCTTTCAAATTGCATCTTTTCCCATTTCCTCTTCTTCTTCTTTCTATGCATCTTTTTATTTCCTCTGAATATCTTCTTTAAAAACTATCTTTGACGAAATAATCAACTCTTCTTCTTCTTTCTGATGAAAATTTTCCCATTTCTGTGATTTTATTCGAATTAAGACAGCTTTCCTCCAAACTGATTGCTCATTAATATCGTCCTAACATTTAATTTTGCTGTCCGTCAGTGAAAAATTAACTATTTATATCCATCCACCTTTAATCTTCTTCAGTCTGTTCCTCTTGCTCTTTTCCGAGTTCACCTCCATCTGCCACTAATCTTATATTTTCCTATTTACCCCAGGATTTCATAAGTATTGGCAATGTTAAAAATAATGGTGAAAAGACCTGATGTTCTCCTCATTATTCTTCTTTCAAACATCTTTTCATTTCAGATCTTTCTAAATCTTTTCCATTTCCTAGGTTTCTTGTTTGACAGACTTTTCCCATTTAACTTTGGTCACTGGGTTCCGCGTGTCTCTTTTGATGCTGTACTGTTGTTTGTTTTAGGAAGTACATTTTCAAACCCTCAGAGGTTATATTTCAAATTCTCTCTGCCCAAGTTTTTTTTTTTAATTCTCTTTTATAATATCCATCCACCTTCTACTTTTTCAGGCAAAGGGTTTGCTGCACGGGCACAATGAAAAACTCTTGTAATCTTATATTCATCAGCCCTCATAAACCTTGGAAGACTTCTGGTGTACAAATGAAGAAAAAATAATCAAAACAAACCAGCAGATAAATTGAACGAGGCATCGTGTAAACAAGTCCCCTTACAAATCAGATTGCAAGCCAGCTAATCTTGGTAAGGGCGCTATGCCATCATGTTAATTATATATATATATATATATATATATATATATATATATATAAAACACACACACATATATATATATAAATTATATATATATATATATATAATATAATATATATTAAATATATATATATAATGTGTGTATTTTTTGTTTTTACGTACAAATTCTGTGTGTGTGTGTGTGTGTGGACTGCAAACCCTAGGCTACCTGCGTTTTCGTCACATTCAACAAGAGTGTGAATGTGACTGCCGTTGGCTTCATGTAAGCAGGGGCGTCATTTAGGGGTGGGGTTGGCGGTGTCAACTGCCCCCTCAAGACTCAATTTGCCCCCAAGATCCAAGTTGCCCCAAAGCCTCAACTTGGCCCCTCACCCTCAAGCCCCAAGAAGTAACAGCATGTTTTCTTTTAAATGTGCAATCATAAATATATAAAATGTCTCAGAAATATTGTTTCTTGATCTTTGTCTGTCTACTAGCTACCAGTGATGATGAGATAAAACATATAGTAGTGGGAGTATATAATTTTTGCTGAAATACCTTGCTCATGTGGCTTCAAAAACACATAAAATAGCTCAAAATAAAAAAAAATCTCAGCTGATTAGGCTCGCTTCGCTGGCCAAACCATCTTTGCCCCCCACAACAAAAATCTAAATTGACGCCCCTGCATGTAAGGAGGCTCATTTGCTACTTGGTGAGCATTTCCTCCGGCCAGGGAATCCACAACTCTTCATTCATCAGGTATTCCTTTGTCTTGGACTACATTCTACCTGAACCCCAAACCATTTGTACTTCTCGAGGCACTAAGATATACCACTTACTACCAACATGACAGCAGTTCACACTAAAGAGACTCACCCGATTTTTAGTTTTCTGTAAAAGAAAACTATTGAGATGGCTTTGCCTGTCCATCCGCACTTGTTCTGTCCGCCGTCAGATCTTAAAAACTACTGGGGCTAGAGGGCTGCAAATTGGTATGTTGATCATCTGCCCTCCAATCATTAAACATACAAATTGCAGCCCTCTAGCCGCACTAGTTTTCATTTTATTTAAGGTTAAAGTTAGCCATAATCGTAAATCTGGCACCGCTACAGGTACCAACAACACAGGCCACCACAGGGTCGTGGCTGAAAGTTTCATGGGCCACGGCTGAGAGTTTCATGGGCAGTGGCTGAGAGCTTCATACAGAGAAAACTCAATGGCGCCGAAGAAACTTCTGCGCATTTTTTTCTTGTTATGGCTGTCGTTGGTCTAAGTAAGAAAATCCTGCATGTCAAAGTGATGGCAACTTCGAAATGGCACCATAAAAGGTAATGGGTGGAGGAACACTTATAGAGAAAGTAGAAGACGATAGAGTTTAAGGATATTTCTTATATTGGTTGAAGCAATGACTACAGAATGATTATGATACAATAATGAACGCATAGCTGTGACGACGAGGAAAGCTTGTTCGTTCCATACCATTAGTACATGAAAAGAGCATGAAAAAGAGCATGGCTCTTATTTTCCTCTGAAGAGCTTCACCATTGGAATGAGATTATAGTAGTGACTCGTGAGCAATCAGAGATTTCAAGAAAAATGCAAAACCCGTAAAAAATTAAGACTAATTGCTTGGGCAGAGAATAATTAATACAATCAAAATGAATGATTTTGAACTGAATAGCATTAACAAAGCGAGAAGAGGAACTCGAGACCGTGAATTTGGTAAATGACTGATGATTTTATAGCAAACACAGAAAAGGTCATGATGAGAGATATGTATAGGGTATAAAGAGAGAGAGCGCTGCTGAACAATTTGGTCTCTGAGAGAAGTAAAGGTTTGGGAGGGCAGAGACTGTACAACTCTACAGAGGACAGAATAACATCAAGAACAGGGACATTGATTTGGGAAATAAAAGGAAAAAAAGTCAGTAGCTCTTGAGACTGTAGTCCACAAAAGTGAAAAAAGAAACAAAGAAAATGCAACAGGAAGCTAAATTCTAATGATGCGAAAGTATACCAAGATGGACTTTTCAAAAAGAAAACCTTTGATCCACTTCTCTCAAGGATTGCTGAAAATGAACAGGCATCTCAGATGAAATGAGTGTAACATGTAAAGGACAACTATAAACTTTTAAACGTAGGTTTTATTCGGCTTGCAATGCGATTTTCTTTCCTCAGGAAGAGTCACCTTGAGGATCTTCTTTCCCTACCTAGAGGTCAGTCCATTGTGCGCACTTCTCTGCATTACAAGCATAGCATTTTATCTATTCGTTTACCAACGACTGACACTCAAAATGAAAGGAAAACTTTACTTTTAAAAACACCAAGCTGAAGGTTGGCACAATATTTCACAATATCCAGATGAATGAGGTTTGACATAGGCAAGAATAAATCTGAAGGTCAGCCACCTATTTCTCCTCCTCCTCCCTCCTCTCCCCACCCAACCTCCATCCTCCAGCCTCTCTTGCTACGCTTGCAGAAGAGCCTTGCATGACTCATCCCAGCGGAGAATCTTCCCAGACACACAGGAACCTCATAACCCATTTTTCTTCTCTCTCTCTCTTCTCTCTCTCTCTCTCTCTCTCTCTCTCTCTCTCTCTCTCTCTCTCTCTCTCTCAAACCTCGGCTTACATTATCGCATCAGGCAAGGAGATGCAGAAAAGCTGAGGAAAACGAGAAATATTTATGATTATTTTCCCCGGTATGTCTCCTTACTCGTAACAGCGTCTTCTTGAATTTCAGAGATCGTCGTCGTACTCGTAGTTATTATTATTATTATTATTATTATTATTATTATTATTATTATTATTATTGTGGCTGCTTCCACGGCATACCGTTTGTACACAGTCCTCTATATGCATCTTAAAATATTCTTTTCATGATATATTTGATTACCTATTGTCAAAGAAATATGTTGTAGTGATTTTACTGCTACCTTTAAAGATTCCACTCACCTACAGAGGGTTGCAAAATGAATGAATTAAAATGCAAGGTACACAGGCATTTATGGCGATCTTCTAGCGGCCAATCAGAATTAAGCACACCTTCCCATCCTCCGCTAAGTGCAGTCCACCCGTCTGCCATAAATACCTGTGTACCTTCCTTTTTAATTTATTCGAAGCTCAGAGGAGATAAAACACCCACAACAAAACATCTTGATATGATAAGACGCATAAACTAGCCTCCATGCAAATTGAATGCAGCAGAAACAGCTATCGCATTTAACAATACTGTCCATAAAGAAGGGGTGCTTCCCCATTAATATTAAAGTTTTTAAAAGATAAACATTGCAAGCAACGTGCTTATTGCTAACAAACCCGAGTTCATATGATATATGGTTTAGAAATTAAGTCTGAGACCACGCCTCGCTTATTGACCAGGGTTCCAAAGGCCAGGTCGTAATTCAAAAGGTATGGTAATTAAAGACTGAGTTTGCTTTATGTTACCGGTTACTTTAAACTTTACTTTATCATTTCTACTTTTTATGAACTGAACTTTTTTTTTTTATATATAATACTTTATCATACAGTGCACTGTGTTGCGCCTGTCTTTTAAACTTTTGCAACTTCAACAGTTACACCTGCCATTCAAGCATTCGACCTAGCATAATTGTATCGAGTTCTTTCAGAGAATTCTTTTTTCACTTCTTGAAATCCTATATAACCCGATATAACCTTACGCTGTAACCCTTATTTGTGCTTATAGGCCTTTTGTTTGGAACCACTGTATAGGACAGTTTCTTTGCATCTAAAGATCGTAATATCCATCCGTACCAAATACACACACACCCGGAACTGGAAATAGAGTTATATACAGATTTAAGTTTAATGTATTTTTGTTTCATTCTTACCTTGTTATTGAAACATTTTTGAAATTTGCGGAGAGGAGATCTTTTCGAGACGAGAGAGAGAGAGAGAGAGAGAGAGAGAGAGAGAGAGAGAGAGAGAGAGAGAGAGAGAGAGAGAGAGAGAGAGATTCCAACAACGAATGCAGCACAGATTCGCATGGGATAGTAAAGCCAGTCCGGGCTACACATATCTTTTCTTTCTTTAATTATCGAATATTTTTAAGGTCGTATTTACGAGTTGTGTTAAGTAGGGGGAAAGCTGCTGTATCTGAAAAGCACTTTCAAAGGCGAAATTTAGTTCAGTATCGTTTAGAAACTTCATTTTGACTATCGATGCTTTTTAGTTTTCTGTAAAAGAAAACTATTGTGACGGCTTTGTCTGTCCGTCCGCACTTTGTCTGTCCACCCTCAGATCTTAAAAACTGCCGAGGCTAGAGGGCTGCAAATTTGTATGTTGATCATCCACCCTCCAGTCATCAGACATAGCAAACTGCAGCCCCTAGCCTCAGTAGTTTTTATTTTATTTAAGGTTAAGTTTAGCCATAATCGTACATCGGGCACCACTACAGTTACCAACAACACAGGCCACCACCGGGCCGTGGCTGAAAGTTTCATGGGCCACGGCTAAGAGTTTCATGGGCCGTGGCTGAAAGCTTCATACTGCATCATACGATGTACAGAAACCTCGACTGCGCCTAAGAAACTTCGACGCATTTTTTATTGTTTTATTATGACCTCCAGACCTCTGCTGTATTTTTGTTGGAGACTTCGCTTTCAAGACCTTTTTTTATGTGTAGTTCCAATTTGAAGTTAGAGGATCTATTGAAATTTTTTTTTTTTCTCCGGATTCTGTCTCCTCCGGGCAAATGAGTGAGGTGCTTATATCCTTTAATGTTAAATAGAAAAAAATGTGTATGCATATATACATATCTAGCCTATATGACATGTATACATATGTATATATATATACATATATATAAATATCTATATATGTGTTTGTTTATGCATTGTATATGCATGTGTGTGATTGCAAAGGCTCCTATATCACTTAGTAGGAGGATTGTAACTGGAAAAATGTATTGAAGTGGAGTGAAAGCGACCGGCACCTTTATTTTTTATTCCATTCCAATTTTCTATTTCTTTAATGGTTTCTATTTATATATATATATATATATATATATATATATATATATATGTGTGTATGTGTATTATATATATATATATATATATATATATATATATATATATATATATATATATATATATATATATATATATTCCTTTCTATAGGTAACTGTTTTCACCGCTTCTGTTGTTAGTACAACTCTTACCTGCCTCTGTACTTCCTCCGATTCTCACAGCCAGGTCTCTCTGGAGGAAAGTTGGGTCTATCGCTGTAGTAGTCCTCCTCTGTGCCTTTCTCTTGTCTCCTCTGATCCGGTGGCTTACAAAACTCGAAGGATATAGGATATTTTAGCAAGTGATTTCCAGCCACTATAATTTTTTTGTAAAAGCGTATAAGTAATATTATGGCAGAAATTATAATATTAGTAAGCTGAAGGAGAGAGGATTCGTTCTCCGGACGGGCGTTCCCTCGGTGCGCCTCTTTTTGGCGTGTTTCTGTTATCGTCCTCCTCTGAATATGGAAAGGAACCATCAAAAATAGACGTCAGTTATGATTACAGCTGCCTGGGAACCTCAAGTTGCAAAGGCAATTTGGGAAAATGATCAATATGCTGAGAAAAAGTGTGGAAAATAACTTACAATTTTCCCATCAAGTATTTATAGCGTAAACACCTAGCTTCACAATTACTTTGCTAACCTCCCATTAGTACTACTAATTAAATTGACGCAGATTATTTTATTATAGAAAGGTTTATAAAATTGTAAGTAAAAGATTCCCTCTTTTGGTCTGTCTTAACTCCATACACCTAACTTCGTCTCAAATCATGATTGACGTCCAAGTTTGGTGATTGTTATCGTCATTAGACCGATGGAATTATTGGAGAGAGAGAGAGAGAGAGAGAGAGAGAGAGAGAGAGAGAGAGAGAGAGAGAGAGAGAGAGTTAAAGGGTTGCCTTACCTGTTTCTGCATTGGGAAAGCTAGGAGATCTGTAACCTTTTCCGGGAAACAGCAAAAGCGTTAAAAATAATGACTCACCTGTGAATCAGCCAATCTTGTACCATGAGTCATTTCATAAATAAATGTGCTTCGATAACATGGCTCGTAATGATTCTAAATATGTTCTCAGTGGCCAATGTTCAATTTCTGCCGCAGAAAATATTCAATCCGATAAGGCAAAAGAAAAATACTATTTTTCGTAACGCTTCTTATACTTGTAAAATATGATGATTATAATGCCACATGTTTTTAAATTTTTGATTTGCCATTTATGTAATTTTATCTTTTATTAAGGATGTCATGAAGAGAAAGGAACTTTCTCCTCAAGATAAAATGACTCAAAGTATTGGTTTTGATTTTGAAACAATGGTAATTATTATTTCAACCGTCGGAAGGTTTTCTAGTTAACCTTTGATATCAGTAAGGAACGTCCATTATCTTCATTAATCCTGCTTCCTGACTTAGTACTAGCGATTTGTCTGTGTTGTTGCTACGAGTCTTCTGCTAAGATGTAGCAGTTTCCTGCTATTCAGTACCAGACGTCTGTATTTCCTTACTGTGAGAACCTTAATAACAATTCTGGCTGTCGTGGCTGCTGGCATTTGTAATTTTATGGGACTTAAATGCTGCTTTAAAACTATTTTTTTTCATGTCATATTTGCTTCGGTAGGCCTATTTATCTTTATCTGTTGGGATGCTTCCTAGTTACTTATTTTTTAAAATAATATGTTTCTCCTCGTGTTTATCTGCATTGCTTCAATTACACTTCTGTTTCATATTTTATTCCTAGGGATATACGTCTAATTTTTCAGGTACCCGCTCTCGCAGGCGTGACCGGAAATGAAATGGCAGAGTATGTCATCAACCGCCATGCAAAGAAACATTCCTTTGCCATGTAACGAGACATTTTAAAGTGTTCTAAGGAAATTTAAGGTTTGGCAAACGTAAATAGTAGTAATCAGCAAAGAATTTGTGCTTGCAATTACAATTTTAACCGCTGTGAATGAGTTCTGCTGCTATCAAGTGAGTAACAGGTTGAGAATCACCGAGTTAGGCTTATAGGCATAAGTGTGAAGAGTTTGATTAATACTGAAACATGCCTAATTATTTTTCCAATACAGCATTGATAGATAATAATTTATTATGCGTTAATGAAAAGATACTTATCTGAAATTAAATCACCATTTAATTGAGGCTGCTTGAAATAGGGTATCTTAGTTCTAAGGGAGGTTATTACACTGGCAAAATTTTCAGGTGGCAAGCGCGTTTCCCCCTAACACAAACGCCGATTCCTTTTCACTAATTACTGCTTGACGATGTGGACTTTGCTGGATGAAATTACTAAAGAAAACGTTTATTAAAGGGTTAACTATTGTATGCGTTTTTTTACATTCGGTGAAGGACTGGGCTGGGAGAGTGATATAAACGTTTGTGTCTACCGAAGAAAACAGCGGCAGTTTAGTGGACAACTGAGGAAATACGGGGGAATCCAGCCATGTGGAACCCCAAACATCCATCGTACTCACAAAAATTGCTGAAGAAAAATCTGTATACTTATATAGTCCTGAAGCTGACGGCAGCATTTACAGGTATGTGTATAGTTATAGTATTTATGTCGTCAGTGAACCGAATTACAATATTTTGGGACCTAGTTTTGTCCTTATTAAGTAGGAGGCATGTGAACTGGTTGAGGCTTCTACCACGGCTTAGCAAACTATGGTTACGGTAACCTGTAACATCTCTCGTGAGCAGCTAGTGAAAATGTTCCAACGAAAACGCTTCTTGCTGCGTGAAATTTCGCCCGTGTGACAGTGGCTGTAGATATAAAAATTAAAACTTTTCATTTAGACCCACTAGTACTTCAAATACAGATATCTGGCGTGTACTGAGAAATTTGCACAATCACAGTATATCGTTTCAGAAATTGGATTTGTAGGAAATTTTGTCTCTCTGAAACCGACTAACTGGACGTATTTATTTATTTATTTACAACAAATCAGACGAAAGCTGTTCCATGCCACTATATACAGCGTGTGACAGTGCAGGAAATTAAGTACAATTGTGTAGCCTATACTAAAAGAAGCGATGATGGATAGCGAAGAATTCCGAAACCGGAATAAAAGGAAAGCAAGTCATTTTACCATTTATAATTATAACGGCCAATATCTTGTAAATGCTGTACTAACTGTACCTTCTTAAATAATTCAGGTCAGGGAAATTGATTTTAAATTTGAATGATTTAGCCTAAATACGACTCTAAGTGAGTACTAATTACGTTTCCGAGAGAAATAGTCATCAATAAGATTCATCATAATTTTCGTACGCTTTAAATGCTACAAAAATAGTTGAAGTTGCGAAGGTTCTCGGAAATATTTGTATTTAGAGCCTAGAATAAAAAGAACTGAAAGATCATATTACACGGATAACTTAGATATAACACATTTGAATGCTGTATTTACACTAGAAACACAATGTGCGATTGTGATAACATTGACAACCGTACTATATGTAAACATTCGATATGTGCTTCAAAGTGTCTGCGGTATCACACAGCCAAAATACGTTCTTTATTTTACATAAGTAAGACTTTCGTTATTTCTTTACAGTAATGAAGTGCAGAGAAAATTTCTGATTGGTATGTGGCAGTATGGAAAGTTATCCGACCTTCACAATGATAAAAATAAAAAAAATACGGATGAAAACACAATTTCAGAGTTCAAACAAACTGCTTGTTTCAAAATTACGCGATCAGTCGATCTTGTATGCGCAATGTCTTACAGGGGTCGCTGGCAGCACCAGTGGTGACAGTGCTCGTGGGCTTGTGGTGTAAGGGATACCCAATTAATCATTCCAGTGACAGTAGAGTGACTGTTCTCTGTACGATAGGTCGAAAGGCTGTGTATTTGGGTACTTGAGCACGCGCTTAGGGCGCCTTGGATGTGACTTCATTGTTTGAACTGCGGACTCGATTAAACCAACGAAATATATTCATCAAAGTAGACCACCCGCCACACGTGTTACCAGACTGCAGATACTTTTGATGATATTAGGCTTACTAATATTGTTTCGTGTCCCTGGATGTAGGACGATATTTGATGGGTTCATAGGCCATCAGATATAAAATTTAGGTACGGTTTATTGGAATTTTCATTATTCAATCTTTTTTTTTATCATAATAGGAAATTAGTATTGCGGGGTCACCCCATACCTCGTCAGCACGAGGTTAGGTCGCATATGATAACAGTATATGTACTCAAGTAAATGGTACATTTAATCATGTAATACAGTATCAGGTGCAGTGTACTTATTTCTGAAACCATTTTAACGGTATTTTTAATGAATTTGACTCTCGGTTGGAAATGCTTTGTTACCCAGTACATTGTCTATATCTTTTTTTTTTTTTTATCTTTTATTATCTATAATGACGGGCCATAATGGGAAGCTTGGTTTTTTACAGGTTGGGAAAAGGAGAATATTATTAGTTAAATACAGTGCTTCATCCTAACCTACCTATCCCCAAACTTATCTGCTTAAGTGATGGATTTCCCTCTCCCCCTTCCCACCTTTTTCCCGTCGCCTAACCTGACCTAGGGTGCTGTAAATCATGGATTGAAATACAGGGCTCCATGCTAACCTAACCTGTAGCTCCCCGCAGGGGTTAGTGCCGTCATTGCACCTCATGCGGTGCACTGTAGGCATTACTTAAGGTTCTTTGCAGCGTCCCTTCGGCCCTTAGCTGCAATGTCTTTCGTTCCTTTTACTGTGCCTCCTTTCATATTCTCTTTCTTCCATCTTACTTTCCATCCTCTCCAAACAATTGATTTATAGTGCAACTGCGAGGTTTTCCTCCTGTTACACCTTTCAAACCTTTTACTGTCAATTTCCGTTTCAGCGCTGAATGACCTCATAGGTCCCAGTGCCTGGCCTTTGTCTTAAATTCGATATTCAATTCTAACCTGTAGCCAAGGCCTTTGGCAAAAAATAGGGGTTTGATGTTTTAATAACGAGATAAAACTAAAACTAGTTAGAAATGATGAAAGGTATCATGAACAATATATTAAAAGTCTTATGATATCCCAAACCTGTGTAAGCTGTGGCATATCTCTGAAACTATTAGTTATCAAAATGTGAACCCAGTTAAGGTTCAGAACTATTTATATCCTGCTACTGCCAGTATTATTTAGCAATTAGACTTTGTGACGGAAAAACA
>NC_089760.1:32560000-32567500 GCF_040412425.1 Macrobrachium rosenbergii
ACAAATCCTGTTAGAAATGCTTTGGAAACTTGTTTTCAAAGATTCAAATAAAAAATTACAAGGAACAAAAAAAAAAAAAACAGGTTTTGACGTAGGAAAAACCTATTTTTGGTAGTCGCTGTTGAGTCCTCAAAGGAGTTAACTTCCATGGTCTACCAGAGCTCCATGGTGACCAAACTAATATCAAAGAATTCTCTTCTAATTTAGTTGGTCTTTTGGCCAGGTATTGTGTCGCAATGATTAACATTATAACACATGATGGAGTATATAATGGACTCAAAGATAAGAGGGCACTTTCCCTTATCTTCAGCGAAGCTGAACCCAGTTTTTCCAACGTCAATTAACCTGGAAGAAAGAAAAGTGACTATTGCGCATGCGCATCCGCCCTCTTATTAACGCACAGTTAATTACAGATGACTAAATATAAATTGCAAAGTTTAAAATATCGATCCTGTTCTGTGAAGTCGAGTTTCCACTTTCGATGTGTACACTGTTTGAATGACTAGATATTAAGAAGAGTAGGTGTTTAGTACTCTACTTTTTAGCTTCCGTACATCGTTGCTTATGGTGAAATGCTCAAGATGTATAGAAATCATGTAACAAGCGCATTAAGTAACAAATATGGTCGGCCTTTTTCACCACATGCCGCTGTTAAAAGATTTAGGGAATATAGGTCAGAGGGCGTTTAATCTGGTTCGCAAAACAAAGTCATGATAAGTACAAGCATACAGTAATTGTTGCATAAGGATCATTTTACAAATTTTCTTCGAGTCTGGTTTTGAGTGGTATCTGTGATATGTATATATATATATATATATATATATATATATATATATATATATATATATATATATATATATATATATTATATATATACATATACATATACATATATATATACATTTATATATGTATACATATAGATATACAGTATATATACACACATATACTGTATATATGTATATACACACTACATATGTATATATTGTCATGATAGAATGCATTGCAGTATTAGCCTTTCCTCAATTATTCCTTTGCTGAATACTCCCTATCAAGACCAGAAGTCGCTACATCAAAGAAGGCGTAATCTGTAGAGAAGGCCTAAGGCCGACATGAGCTTCAGGTTTCATAGCTTATCTTTTGAAGGTCATCTAAAAAGTGCATCCCTCGGAAATCGACTTTAAATTCCTTAAGGACGTGGCGTCAGCGACCTTTATGCTAATGACGCATGTTTAATTATTCAGTAGGTACATGAGTCCTGCCTCAACATCGTCTTTAAATGCCATATTTCAGTTCCTTTTACAATTGCTTTTCAGCATGACAGACATGCTGTTTTAATACATATACCACAAATTTGCTTATTGTATTTGTTTTCTAATTAGATTATAAAATTTCTGTTGTGCGATTTTGAAACCCTTAACCTTTGGAAGTGGGGATGTAAATGCCGTAATCTAAAGTGGATGTTTATGGTTTTAAAACTTCAAAACTGTGCTTGTTGTTTAGTTCAGATTGCTTTGATATGAATTCTACCAAGATTGATTTCAACTTACCCATGAATGTCTCCTTTAATCCTTGCTTTATAGATATAACTGTTACATATGTGTTTCTTACGTCCCTGCTGACAGCATCTATTCTGGTTGACAGTTTTGGTTAAGAACGAACACCTAATTATATCATCATTGTATTCAGAGTCCAATTATGAATTCTAAATGCATTCGTTCCTAATGTTGATTTTAAAATGCTTCCGCATTATTTCGTTATAAATACTTGCACGGTCCTTTCGAAATGCCTTAATTTTTGCCGCATCGTAATATTGTATCAGGCTACTTAACAGTGCATTTGGGCGCAACACCTGTGTTAAATTTCATATTTTCAAAGCCTTAAGTGTGTGCGTGAGCGCAACAAACAGTTGAAGTTTCAAGTACATTTCTGTGGATCTGTCCCACAAGCTTCATTGGCCATGCTATTTCAAGACTTAAAATACTATTCAACAAAATTTTACGACAAAATACCATTCAGTAAGATTTTAAGACTTAAAATACCATTCAACAACATTTTAAGACTTAAAATACCATTCAGCAAAATTTTAGGACTTAAAATACCATTCAGTAAAATTTTAAAACTTAAAATTCCACCCATAAAATTTTAAGACCTGAAATATTATTCAACAAAATTGTAAGACTTAAAATACCATTCACTAAAATTTCAAGACTTAAAATACCATTCAGCAAAATTTTAAGACCTAAAATACCATTCAGTAAAATTTTAAGACTTAAAATAATATTCATTAAAAGACTTAAAATACCAATCAGAAAATTTTAAGACTTGAAATACCATTCAGAAAATTTTAAGACTTGAAATACCATTCAGTAAAATTTTAAGACTTAAAATACCATTCGGCAAAATTTTAACACTTAAAATACCATTCAGCAAAATTTTATGACAAAGTACCATTCAGCAAAATTTTAAGGCTTAAAATACCATTCAACAGAATTTGAAGACTTAAAATATCATTCGGCAAAATTTTAATACTTAAAACACTAACCACCAAAACTTTCAAGTTCTTCACATTCGTTCTGCAGTTCAAAGCTGGGCTGAGTGGACGAATTAAGTGTCATGAACGCAGCTGTTTTCTTAAGTTATACCGTCGATGAAGATTCCATATTTTTAGCCTTTAGACTACGCATCAGCCTTGAGTGTGCGCGTGTGCGTGGAGGATCACAAAAGCCATTATGCAGCTTATAATTGTATGTCCAGCGACGAAGAGCCATATTTTAAATCGGAGTCATCTGCAGTAGTAGTGCTTGAAGCTCCCTGTAGGCTGGTAGGGCCATCAGTTCACCTCACGGGGTGCACTGTAGACATTACTAAAGGCTTTGTGCAGCGTCCCTTGGGCCTCTAGCTACAACCCCTTTCATTCCTTTTGCTGTGCCTCCATTCATATTATCTTTCTTCCATCTTGCTATCCACCCTCTCCTAACAATTGTTTCATAGTGCAACCGCAAGGTTTTCCTCCCGGCACACCTTTCTAACATACCTACTCTCAACTTCCTTTCCATCGCGGAATGACCTCTTAGGTCTCAGTACTTGACCTTTGGCCTATGCTGTATATTCCATTCCATTCCATTCCGTAAGTCGTGAGATAATTGTGGACATAGATATAGACATGAAGAAGGAAAAATAAATCACATCTAATTACAATGAAACGGATTTTACGTTGCTACTATTATTTATAGTCGATCAGTTGGAACAGAGTATATTCATCCACCAAGCCTTCGATGTCACAGGAAGTGTTGGTAGCGAAAGTAATAAGCAATGTGACAGCAGTTTTTAACTAGTGCTTGCGTCTTACGAACTTTTTTTTTTTTTTTTGCCTTTTTTATTTTTGCCATCCTTATTTTTTTTTTTTTTGCCATCCTTATTTTTTTTTTTTATTTTTGCCATCCTTATTTTTAAAATTTTTGCTATCCTTATTTTATTTATTTATTTATTTATTTATTTATTTTTTTTGCCATCCTTAGGTGAAACGTTTTGAAACAGAGGCAAGAAACGCACCTTTTGTACCTTGCACAGTAGAAAGCGCCACTGACGTTAAAATGATGACACACAACGCCCGTCGTAAAACATACCTTTATTCCAGTCACGATCGAGAAGTCTGTCGTGACAAAGCCTTACTGACTGAAAATGAGCATTTCGAAATATAGAGGCGCACAAATAGCCACGGAAATATGTCATCGAAATGACGGGGGCTGGATGTCTTGTTCACCGAGAGGCAGAGCTAGGAAAAGACGGTCCGAAGTTTTATCATTGTTTCTCGTAAAGCACAAAGCAGGACGCACCTGCCCTGGGGAGGGGATTAATCATAGCCATCTTTGGATGTATACGGAAAGAGCTCTCTTATTACAGGCGAAATAAAACGGGAGTTATGGCGTCGTTAGGAATAGCTGAGGTAGCGGGAGACGTCTAGGGACTTCGTTGAAATATTGGCATTATTCCCGGTGCCAGTCGTCGTAGAAATTCGTCCCCACAGGTAGACTTCGTGTTCGGTTTTGATGTTTACGCGAGAGGGGCGGGGGAAGGGGAGGGAGTGGGTTAGGGAGTGATGTTCCCATTGATAAATCGCTAATAAATACGGACAAAAAGCTGTGGAAACATACCCTCCGTTCCAGTTGTTTTTATTCAATTTGGACCCGTACATGTAAATTGTGTTCCAGGGATGTCAAACCGGCGATTTAATTTGGAATAAAGTCGTGGTTAATAACGCAGGAATGCTTTTTATGTACACGACAACACGGTACCTGCATGTGGAAAACCTATCCAGATTTGATATAAATGTTTAGAATTTCTTTCTGTTACCCTCATATACCGCATTCTGTAATTCATTGTATTTGAAATCTTTATAATTATTTTTTATTACTTCCCAATTTAGTCATCATATAAATAAGGCTTATTCGTCGTTGTTAGTTTATCAGTTATTGTAATTCATATGACCTTTACACATTAGTACATACACATATCTGTGTATATATATGTATATATATATACAGATATATATATATATATATATATATATATATATATATATATATATATATATATATATATATATATATATATATATATATATATATATATTATACACTTATCAGGTTTCTGGAAAAGAATCTATTCTGAAGCACAGTTGAAGAAACAGAATCGTTTCAAAGTATGTTAAGAGTGAACCAAAGATTTAAAGAAGAGAGAAATAGAAAATAAAACTAATCAAGTCTTAATCCCGAAAATCACATTGGGGATTATACAAGTAGATCTATGCAACCAGATATCTTGTTGCTGTTTCACTTTGTGCCGCTCTGTTATTATAGTGTATGTTCGAGATTCTGCTTGTTGTCTGCAGCAGCTGGACTGTTTAGGGGGCTTGCAACCTGATTCCTTGATTGATTTTATGATTTTATGAAATTTAGGTTGTCAAGCCAAACACTGGGAACTACATTCGGCACTTAAGGCAGTGAACTAAGGGAGTTGGAGTGGTTGGACAGCAAATTAAAAAGATCCAAAAAGTAAAGGAGATGAAGTACAAGGATTTAAAGGTGGAAATGGGATAAAACCCCACAGTTATACTGAGGAGTAATAGTTAGAGAGGTTGGACAGCAAGATTGACGAAAGGAAGCAGGAATGGAGGTAAAGTAAAAGGCAAAAATGGGTGCATCTAGTGGGCTAAGGGACGCTTCAAACAACCTTTAGTAATGCCTACAGTGCACCGAGGGGGGTGGACTGACTGGGCTACTCTGCAACGGAGCTGAGTCCCTAGTGATTATGATTACTCCATTGGAATCGGATAACATCAGTGTAGAAGATAGATTGGGCTTCCATGCGTCCCCTGCAAAGAAGTATCCACTGCTTTTTCATCCGTCGAGGGGTGTTGCCATCAGTGCACCTCGTGTGTGTCACTGTAGGCATTACTTAAGGGTCTTTGCAGCATCCCTTCGGCCCCTTGCTGCAATCTCTTTCATTCCTGTTACTGTACCTCTGTTCTTATTATCTTTCTTCTATCTGACTTTCCACCCTCTCTAACAATTGTTTCATAGTGCAACTGGGAGGATTTTCTCCTGTTACGCCTTTCAAACCTTCTTACTGCCAGTTTCCGTTCCAGCGCTGAATGACCTCATAAGCAGCGCTTGGCCTTTGGCATAAATCTTATATTCTTTTCTATTCTATTCCACTTCTTTTAATCACAGTGGCTGTTAGGGATCGGACTGTTTTAGTCTCTGGGTCGTGCAACACGTTTCTTGCTTCTTTCCTCAGGAAAAAATGATTACATTGGTTTTATGCCTTCTTTCATGGTGAATAGCTTCTTAAAAATTACATCCCATTTCATGGGATGAGGTTGTTTTCCCCCCCGACTCCACCCTACTGGGCTGAAGACTGTAGTCTCAGAGCATTTTCAGTTGAAGTACTCCCCTTGTTTGGAACAAAAGGTCCTTGCAAGAGGGTGTAACTTTTGCTGATTGGACCTTATAAAGCGTGTAGTTGGGTCAAAGCATTTATTTGTGTCAAATATATAGACACACATATAGGCTATATATATATATATATATATATATATATATATATATATATATATATATATATATATATATATATGTATATGCGTGTGTGTGTGTGTGTGTGTAGTGTACTTACTGTAATCTTGCCAAGTTCTATGAAATTAAAAGAACTTTGTCCTTGGAAGGGATTGTTTCAGTAGGTGTTACTTTCCCTACCATCTAAAAGTATTTTGAGATGAGGTTTATATTCGCATAGAAGTTTCTAGTCATGGAGGCTGTTACAAGACCTAACTTTTAAAAGTATGAATGTGGCAGTGTAATTTTATTATTCACACATGATGCTGGTGATTAAATTTCGATTGAATTTAATAGTCAACATCACATATATATAACAGAATTGAATGTAATTTCTTTTTCTCTAAATGAACGTGAGAGACACGTGTCCCTTGGTATACGCCTGAATTCCAAGTCCACAGCTGGACCAATTGCTGCATTTATTTTGATAGTGAAAGCGCCTTTGTATGAACACTACTTTTCTCCTTTCTTTTCGTGAGGGTAGAAAACATTAACATCATTGTTCATGCTGTTGCTAATATCAAGACTCGAGAATTTGTCCATGTTCAGTCTTTACAGGAGACAATGTAACGGAGAAAGAGTCTACGAAGATTGGCAGAGTTTTAACCAAGCGAATTTCAAATAAAAGGCGGAATGGCACTGTGCCAGAATTGAATGATATATATTGGTACTGGTAAAAGGCGAAATCCATTTTGATATTGGCAAAGGACGAATTCCTTTTAGATTTGTAATTATTATTATTATTATTATTATTATTATTATTATTATTATTATTATTATTATTATTATTATTATTATTGTTATTATTATTATAGCCTACGAAAAGGGTGCTATGTTTTGGTTAAACTTTTGGTTTGATATTTTTTCTACATATCTGTGTTTGTCTGTTTGTTATCAGGATTATGGAAACGGTTATGTGTGAATTTTTCTCCCCCCAAAAACTGAATGGAGAGTTCTAGTAGGCTGCCACACTATATATGTACCTCACGCGGTGCACTGTAGGCATTACTTAAGGGCCTTTGCCGCGTCCCTTCGTCCCTCGCCTGCAACCTCTTTCATTCCTTTTTACTGTACCACTGTTCATATTCTCTTTTTCCCAGCAGACTTTCCACCCTCTCTAACTGTTGTTTCATAGAGCAACTGCGAGGTATTCCTCCTGTTACACTTTACAACCATCTTTGTCAATTTCCGTTTTAGGGCTGAATGACCTCATAGGTCCCAGCGCTTGGTCTGTGGCCTAAATTTTGGGATGTTTTATTCGACGACCACTGTGAAAAGTCACGTGGCTGGGTTTGTTTAATTGATGTAGCTTCCACAGTGATCGTAAAATACTGGATTCCTCTGATACCTATGACTTACTGTAGTTAAGAGAAGTAATTTC
>NC_089760.1:32572500-32595000 GCF_040412425.1 Macrobrachium rosenbergii
GATTTATGTGTACTGAAACAACGTCTATAAACTCGAGCCCAGGAACTATAAATTGTGGCAAATGAAAAATCACTGGGGCCATTATTGCAAAGAATTATGGGGAACTTTTGGTCATTTCTGATACCAAAAATTTCTGTTTGCCGAATAAGATATTGATTAGGGAAGCAAAAATAAGCATATTTTAATATTAAACAACCATTAATTAACACCTATGTAATTTTTTATTTAAAATCACTTACAATTTTTGGAGGTAAATGCTTTTCAATGTTTCATTCACGGACAGACCTCACTTTGATGAGATGATATTAGACAGTTAGTATGTATACGGCTTACAAGGAGATGAGTAGCCGGAAAAAGATTGAAAATGTCATGTGAGTAAAGCTTGCAGATGAATAGGTGGTATATACCGATTGCTGTACTGTGAGAAAGTCGATGTGGCAAGGATTTACCTGCATCTTCTTACTTTTCGAAATTGAGAGAGAGAGAATTTTGAAATAGTTGCCCAAGCTGATGATGAGGGAGGCAGGAAGTAGAAGCAAAAATGATAGTCCACAAACCGAAGTTCTTTCTGGTCCACTGACCGCCACAGAGGAGGATGGGAGCAGGATTTAAGCTGGGTATTATAATCATATGTTCAGTAGCAATCTAAGAAGAATCTCTTGCCGAAGAGGCAGCAATGCTAAGTAGATACGTCTTGAAAACAAGCTTGGATCTCCCTGGAAATGGGTTTAATTATACAGAGCACTTAAGGAAAGAAAAATTTGTATGCAGGCCCTCGCACAGAAAGATCAGACGACGGACGTTGTATGAAAATTTTTATGTTAAGCTAGGAGCTGAAGGCCCCTTAACCAGATCCAGGTTGGTTCTTCAACTGAAGGCATCTTCCATCATTCCACTGAACATATTGCTTATACAACTTAGGGACCGTAATCGTACACAGTAAGCAGAGATTTAAGGAAACGGTTGCGCCCTCCTTTCAAGTGAATTCCATAGACCAGCAGGTCAGCGGTTCTCACAATTACTTTATGGAAGTCACTAACCATTCAACAGTTTAGTCTCTCTCTCTCTCTCTCTCTCTCTCTCTCTCTCTCTCTCTCTCTCTCTCTCTCTCTCTCCTTGTAGTGACAACGTTTTAGATTTTCTTTATTGCGCTGAATTTTTCTGCCTCTTTTACTTGATGAATAATTTTTCAGTTGTCTGACTTCGTCCACTCACACTCCCGTACACAAGATACTTTGTCTTTCATTTTATCTTGTAATCGATTCAAGTTGAGCCAGTAATATATTTTCTTCTAACAATTTCGAACAGTATTTGTGAACTAGAATTTTGGATTTGCAACACGTTTTTTTCCAGCTCCTTAAATTTCAGGTGTACTGCCTCTGGGCACCTTTGAAGATGAACAGTCACTATGAGGCGAATATTCTTCTTTGCCTAAAAGTCACTGGCTGGAAAAATCCAGGGCCTTTGAAATAATGAATTAATAAATCTCAATGCACTGAAAGTTAACTGTCCTTTCACTTGAAGATTGGAGACGGCTGTAATCGTTACGATTTCGTTCTACACAAGTCTCTCCGTTTTAACGTAAAATTGATAATATTCGTTGGCTTTATGGTGAAAATTCTTGGTTAATGAAAAAGGTATTTTGAAGGTAAAGAAGGAAGGAAGTTCTAACATATGAATTTGGCAAAAATGATGAGAAGGAAGAATCAAATCACAGACGATGAAATAATAAATATACACATGGAGAGAGAGAGAGAGAGAGAGGGAGAAAGAGAGAGAGAGAATGGAATACAATAAGCTGTGTCAGCGGGATTGAACCGACGACTTCGTTATACGAATCTCTCCCAGACATAGATTTCTTGGTGGGATTTGTTCTATTATATAGCTCCGCCCGTACTAGACATTGCTTTCCTCCGCCTTTATTATTTTTATAGTTATTGTCTGACTCTAAAAAGGAGTGAAAAGGAATCTGTGTGGCAGCGGACGCATCTATATATTCTCTCGGATAGGGAATATATTTCGGGAGATTGTCGAATTTGTGTCTTATTTGGTTCCTATATTCTTTCTTTTTAGGAGAGTGGCGGGATCGTGATGGTCGCCGCATCTTTCCAGACTCGCCAACTTCGTTTATTGAATGCTTACGTCTAAAAGCGTGTTGTTGTTCTTGCGTCGTCTAGACTGAGTCACACGTAGTCTATTTTTACTTAGAACAATATGTTGTTCTTGCGTTGTCTAGACTGAGTCACACATAGTCTGATTTTACTTGAAACGGCGTCAGTATTGACGTTTGTATGTTCGAGTTTGAAATGAAAATGTGAACAAAAACATGTGAGAATTGTTGTTATTTTTCGTCTAACTCAATAGCAAAAATACTGATACATTAATAGTGAATGTGAGGCAGGAGTATTTATTCATAGTACTAGATTCCTTACGTATAAGTGAATAAACGAGAAATTGAATTAAATGATTTCAGTTTTATGCCGATGAGATATTCTTCTCGTCCATTTAGTACATGACGTCTACGAGTTTTAAACGGCAATATATATATATATATATATATATATATATATATATATATATATATATATATATATATATATATATATATATATAGGCCTATAGATATCTCTGCCGTTTAATATTCGTAGATGTTATGTTCTATTTTGATGCAGTGAATGCAATCTCCTCGGTATACTACTTAAATGATTATATATAATATATGTATACAGTACATATATACAGTATATGTATACTGTATATATATTATATATATACACACATTATATATATATATATATATATATATATATATATTATATATTATATAGGCTACATGTATGATTGGGTATGTGTATTCTAATTTTACCGTTTTTTTAAATATGTCGTTGTTTTGCAAACTCGTATATGAATTATAAATTTGTCACTTTATATTTCTTTTGCAGAATATATTCTGTGATGAAGAAGAGGAGGCTTAACAGAATAAGGATGATGTTTCGGTAAGTATTAAATATGTGTGTATGTATGTGTGTGTGCGTATGCATTATATTTATATATTTTTCCTTTATTTATCAATTACCTTATTTATTCTGCATCCACAAACATGCGACTCTCCCTTTTCAGTTTTACGCGCTTATTCATGTGGGATAATAACTGTCAGTGGGACACATTTTTGTGGGAAGTCTTATCTGCAGAAGCATCAAAGCCTTAAATCTAGCCCAGTTCTTGATACGTTCTCGTGGCTCTTTATGGTCCAAGCGGGACGTACTGCTTTGTGGTTAGGGTGTGGGGTTAAAAAAAATTGGGGCGAGATTTTTTTTTTTTTTTTTTTTTTGTCACTAATGTGTCGTTGTTTTATGCGTGTTAACCTGTAAGCATCTTCCCTACTCTTGTCCGTACTCTCGTTATCTCCCAAACAGCATGGAATTCGCTCCACAAGTATTTCTTTAGAGGTTACGTTCTCAATGACCCGCTAATGTAAAGATTTTACGCACAAAATATTTATTGTCCCTGTGTCGACCTGAGTTTTAGTTTTCTGTAAAAGAAAACTATTGAGATGGCTATTTGTCTGTCCGCCCGCACTATTTATGTCCGCCCTCTGATCTTAAAAACTTCTGAGGTTAGAGGGCTGTAAATTAGTATGTTGATCATCCACCCTCCAATCATCAAACATACCAAACTGCAGCCCTCTAGCCTTAGTTAGAGGAATTTATTTCTGGTGATAGAAATTCATTTCTCGCTATAATGTGGTTCGGATTCCACAATAAGCTGTAGGTCCCGTTGCAAGTAACCAATGGTTCTTAGCCACGTAAAAATAAGTCTAATCCTTCAGGCCAGCCCTAGGAGAGCTGTTAATCAGCTCAGTGGTCTGGCAAAACTAAGCTATACTTACTTTTTTTCTAGCCTTAGTATTTTTTTTTTTTTATTTTATTTAAGGTTAAAGTTAGCCATGATGTGCATCTGGCAACGCTATAGGACAGGCCACTACCTGGCCGTGGCTGAAAGTTTCATGGGCCGCCGTTCATTTAGTATTATATGCTGTACAGAAAACTCGATTGCACCGAAGAAACTTCGGCACATTTGTTACTTGTTTGTTTTAGCAGTGGATATCGTTTTGCCTGATCTAAACGTGTTCAAGGAGTGTCGGTTAGTCTTTACAAAAGGCTTCTTGATCAGTGTCATGAATGTTGCCACTCTCATATTTTACAGGGTGATTAGTGAACGGAGTTGAAGAATAATGAGAAATAAAATGAGGGAATACAGAACCATAACCCTATTTTGAACCTTTACCACATTCCTACCTCCGTGTCACCCAAGGGTTCAACGTCTCAGGCCCAGAGCAACTTCGCTTTCGGAACTCCATGTTACAGTACAGTTTTATTATATATATATACATATATATATATATATATATATATATATATATATATATATATATATATATATATATATATATATATATATATATATATATATATATATTTATTTATATTGTTAGATAAAGGCAGTGCCGCGAAGGAAATTGAAACAACGGTGTGGTGCTAGGCCTTTCGACTTACTGTCCTTTTCTTAGAAGTCTGCTAAGTAAAGGACAGTAAGTCGAAAGGCCTAGCACCACTCTGTTGTTTCACCTTCCTCTGTGGCATTGCCTTTATTTATATATTCATCACGTTCCATATTTTCTTGATTTCAGTTGCACATAGTATATATATATATATATATATATATATATATATATATATATATATATATATATATATATATATATACACAGTATATGTGTGTATACAGTATATATATATATAATGTATATAATGTATTGTCCGTTTTTTTGTAAGTGTTTGCATGTGTGTCTATGTACAAATTATTATTATTATAAGTGTTGTACGTAGTATATTTTCATTTTAGAATGTATGTAAAGTTCGTTTGGTTAACTCGCATTGTAGCTTCAGATGAAAAAGATCTGCATTATTTATAGAGCCCAGAACAAGAGCAACAAGGGATTTCAGTGCAATCCTTTCTCTTCCACTGTTTCGTTTCCTCTCTTGAACTCTCTCTTTTACACCAACTTCCACCTCCCACTCAGTCAGGCAACTGTTTCTGTCCTGTCATTTTCTTCGAAAAATCAAGTTATACCTGAGTTTGTGCGTTGTACGAGATTAAGTTTAGATTAGTGTTGTCGTGAAATGTTAACTTCTCATATGAGAAGAAGATAATTAATTTTTAGTTTTCTGTATAAGAAAACTATTAAGATGGCTATGTGTCTGTCCGTCCTCACATTTTCTGTCCGTCCTCAAATCTTAAAAACTACTGAGGCTAAAGGGCTGCAAATTGGTATGTTGATCATCCACTCTCCAATCATCAAACATACGAAATTGCAGCCCTATAGCCTCAGTAGTTTTTATTTTATTTAAGGTTAAAATTAACCATGATCGTGTGTCTGGCACCTCTGTAGGTGCCAAGAACACAGGCCACCACCGGGCCGTGGCTGAAAATTTCAAGGGCCGCGGCTGAGAGTTTCATGGTCCGTGGCAGAGACTTTCATACAGCATTATACGTTGTACAGAAAACTCGATTGCGCCGAAGAAACTTCGGCGCATTTTGTACTTGTTTGTCTTGGATACCTATTATCCCTCAAAGTTTGGTGTCACTCAGTCCTCTACGCTGAAGGATCTCTCTCTCTCTCTCTCTCTCTCTCTCTCTCTCTCTCTCTCTCTCTCTCTCTCTCTCTCTCTCTCTCTCTCGTTTTCAATGTAAGGAAGATGAATAATCCTCCGCGTAAGTCATAGAGTAAATATTGGTCGTGGTATGACAACGTCACGTTAGACTTAATCAATTCCAGCAAATCTTGGAGATTTTATTTTCCGCTTTATATTCCTTTTGAGTATTATTGAATACTGTAAGCCAGGGTTTATGAATTCTAAACTTGGAACGGGTTTTCTTTACCTCATTTCCACAGTGTTGTACTATAGCAGTATTCAGCTTGTACGAATTTATTATAACTCCACTGTTTGTAGCTTTATTGTTTTTGCTTGTATTCTTTTTCTTATTTGGACTTTCATTCTTTAATATTTTCACTTTAAAAAGATATAACGACAAAATTTGATTGATTAATAGTAACACGAAAGAGGAACGAAAGTTCCAAAGCACCCCCTACACAATAGTAAATACTTTGATAACGTCTATACCCTGGCCCAACAGAACACCGAATAGATTGCTGTCATTTTTTTTTTTTTATAAACCAGGGTCTGGATTCTAGCGCCCTAGGATCTGGAGATCTTTTGTTTATTAGCCTTGCTATTATCATTTTGGAAAAATATAAACGTTTGCAGATGCCTGGAAAAATTTTTCTGTTACCTCGCTCCCGTAATTAAGATGTAAAATGTAATATTTACCTGACTGTAAAGCTTTCAGGATTACTTCAGTATGTTAAGACGTGTAATTATTATCTGTAGTAGATTTGTAGCTGAGCAAGTGCGTCTGCAAAATCTGCAGTCCTTGCAAGGCCAGGTTTGCTGACAGTTTCTTGCCCTTTGCTGGTGCTTATCTTTTCAAGTTTTTTTTATTCTTCCAGTTTCCATGATTCTCAGACCTTCTGTACTTTTAAATAATAGCTCTGTTGCTTACTTCTGGTGTGAGACCTGTTCTTCTTCATGGCTCTCCCGAGCATAAAAGAAGCTCAGTTTCTCTGATCGAGGATCATCCGTCGTCCGTCTTTATGTCTCTGTGTATGTATGTAAATTTTTATCATATTTTCGGCTTCTCCGGAACTAGTGAATCAGTTTCAGCCAGAGATTGAAGTCTGTTGAAATGAGGGTTGACTAAAAACAGTGGAAATGAAATGAATTCATTTGAAAAACATTAAAAAATGGAAAAGTTACTGGAAAGTCAAACCATGTCCCTGTGGCTAATAGGGGCAGTAATAGAGAAGGAAAGTTTTCCGTATGAATATGCAGGAAAAAAAGCTGTAAAAATCCCAAGAACAACGACACTTCAGTTCATCAAATTACGGTACATCATCCTTATCTAACTGAGATTCTCATTGAATTACGGTGCATCATCCTTATCTAAGATTCTCATCAAATTACGGTGCATCATCCTTATCTAAGATTCTCATCAAATTACGGTGCATCATCCTTATCTAAGATTCTCATCAAATTACGGTGCATCATCCTTATCTAAGATTCTCATCAAATGACGGTGCATCATCCTTATCTAACTGAGATTCTCATCAAATTACGGTGCATCATCCTTATCTAAGATTCTCATCAAATTACGGTGCATCATCCTTATCTAAGATTCTCATCAAATTACGGTGCATCATCCTTATCTAAGATTCTCATCAAATTACGGTGCATCATCCTTATCTAAGATTCTCATCAAATGACGGTGCATCATCCTTATCTAACTGAGATTCTCATCAAATTACGGTGCATCATCCTTATCTAAGATTCTCATCAAATGACGGTGCATCATCCTTATCTAACTGAGATTCTCATCAAATTACGGTGCATCATCCTTATCTAAGATTCTCATCAAATTACGGTGCATCATCCTTATCTAACTTAAATTCTGATTAAATTGCGGTGCATCATCCTTATCTAACTTAGATTCTCATGAAATTACGGTGCATCATCCTTGTCTAACTTAGATTCTCATGGTGCACCATCCTTATCTAACTTAGATTCTCTTGAAATTACCATGCATCATCCTTATCTAACTTAGATTCTTATGAAATTACGGTGCATCATCCTTATCTAACTTAGATTCTCCTCAGATTACGGTGCATCATCCTTATTTAAACTTAGATTCTCATGAAATTACGGTGCATCATCCTTATCTAACTTAGATTCTCCTCAAATTACGGTGCAACATCCTTATCTAACTAAGATTCTCATGAAATTACGGTGCATCGTCCTTATCTAACTTAGATTCTCCTCAAATTACGGTGCATCATCCTTCTCTAACTTAGATTCTCATGAAATTCTGGTGCATCATGCTTATCTAACGTAGATTCTCATGAAATTACGGTGCATCATCCTTATCTAACTTAGATTCTCCTCAAATTACGGTGCATCATGCTTATCTAACTTAGATTCTCATGAAATTACGGTGCATCATCCTTATCTAACTTAGATTCTCACGAAATTACGATGCATCATCCTTATCTAGCTTAGATTCTCATGAAATTACGGTACATCTTCCTTATCTTAGATTCTGGTTGTTCAAAACATAGCCCCAGTTACATAAAGTTAAAAGAAGAATGTAGTTAAACGTACTTTGCAGAGAGAGAGAGAGAGAGAGAGAGAGAGAGAGAGAGAGAGAGAGAGAGAGAGAGAGAGAGAGAGAGAGAGAGAGAGTACCTGTTGTGTTGAGGCGAATATCACGTAGAGGCTACAGAAAATGTTCGACTCACTGAGTGATTAAGGCGACCAGAAGTTACATTTCCAATGCGGACCCAATACACACATTAACTAGGATACGACACTCGATACAGTCACAAGTATTCTGTTTTATGTCGGGCTGCTGACACTTTATATACGCACGTGTCGGCATGCGAAAGTTTTTCCAACCAGTGAATCGATGGAAATTATCAGATTTGACGACGGCTTTAATTTCTGCAAATTATACCTTCGGCATATTGATTTGCCTGCTTAAATGGGATATCAATGATTCGTACACTGCGAAGACATTTATAGAAAACCGCAACATTTTATGAATTACAAGTCGTTCGTCTTCAATGCTAACGAACCATTACGAGTGATAGAATACGAGGTGGAGAATATGAAAGACTTCAGATTACAGAGCTGGACCACATCAAAGTTGTTATTCACTTGCCTTCGATGTACACTGCGAATGTTGAAGCCCTATTTTATTTGTCTGTGTGTTTTATGTGTTTTGTAGTTCACACCTGTTTTTTGCTTTATTTTTTCAGGCATTGAGAGTTTTCATTATAGAACATCTTTTTTGTTTATGTATATATGTACACATTATATATATATATATATGCATATATATATATTTGTACACAAACAAAATCTCTCTCTCTCTCTCTCTCTCTCTCTCTCTCTCTCTCTCTCTCTCTCTCTCTCTCTCTCTCTCTCTCTCTCTCTCTCATATATATATATATATATATATATATATATATATATATATATATATATATATATATATATATATATATAGGCCTATATATATAACCCTCTTAAATTCAAATTAGCATCCGCCTTCTGTTGTAACATTTGTCTCTTCATTATATTTTTCATGGGACGTATTTGTCTCGATATTAAGGAACAGGGTAAAGAATTAAGAAACCACTATGAATGGAATTCCCTCTGGTATAGGTGAGTGTGTGTGCTTGTGTGTGTGTGTGTGTGAGAGAGAGAGAGAGAGAGAGAGAGAGAGAGAGAGAGAGAGAGAGAGAGAAGAAACAAGCATGTTGTGCATAACTGTTTACTGGAGTGAGAAATGCCATTTGTTTGTGATTTTACTTGGACCTTTTTCCTGGGGTACTTTCCTTAGAGGTGTCCCCAAGTTCAATTTCCAGACGCCTCCTTACCAGGTAGATAATGCCTCCTTACCAGGTAGATAACCATCTCTTGTTATGGTTGGCGAACACCTTACGTAGAGGAGAACGCCGAGGGCGATCGTTATCTATATTGGTCATTCCTTGACCCCTTCTCGGTGATTTCCGGGGAGTGTTTTCCCCCGGGGTCATACCCGCCGGGTTTGCTTACGAAGAGTTGTCCTCGAACAGAATGGCATAATTAATTTCCTTCCCATCTGTTAAACGTATTTCTTAGTTTTATTATAGTTAGAATTATCTTTCCTCTGGCAGCTTCAAGTGACTTTATTTTAGAATTATCTTAATTATCTTTCCTCTGGCAGCTTCGCAGCAAGTGACTTTTTTTAATTATCTTAATTTTCTTTCCTCTGGCAGCTTCAAGTGACCTTATTTTTGAATTATCTTAATTATCTTTCCTCTGGCAGCTTCAAGTGACTTCATTTAGGAATGATCTTAATTATCTTTCCTTTAACGGCTTCAAGTGAGTTTTTTTTCAAATTCAAATTCATATTCAAAACTTTATTCATATGAATACAGCTAGCATACTATTTTCAAATTCAAATTCATATCCAAAACTTAACTTATACGAATACAACTAGTATACATATGCACAGGATATGAAAATATAAGTATTGGTAAAAGTATTTATCCCTTGGCTCTTACGACCTGATAAAATCAGCTAACGCACAAATTGTTTAAAATCTCTTGCAGTTGGAGAAAGGTTTAAGATGCACGAATAACAAATTTCTTTGCAGCCAGGAAGTCTTTTTATTAATAATGTTTTCCATTCTTTTCCTGGGATCATTCTGTATAACCTTTTCAACTTCATTTTTGCTATATTTGAAAATACTGTACAGCTTTATGCCATAAAGTTTCTTGAGAACTAACTTCCGGGAAATTGAGCCTGTTACACTGGGCAACGTTTGCCCACAAGCTACGAAAGTTGGAAGTATTCCCCTTGACTTATTTCATTGCTGGTCATCTTCGAATTTGTGAGTAGGTAAGGTCCCCTTAGACCTTAAAAATGAGGAAAAAGACCCAGCCTTCGTATTGAGCCTTCGAAATTATTTGAAAAATACCGGGTTACTGTTTTTTTTTTTTATTATTCATTTTGTTGAAAAACTATGAACTATTTGCAATTTGTCCACTGCGTAACAAGTCAAGTATACCTTAGTTTAACCAGACCACTGAGCTGATTAACAGCTCTCCTAGGGCTGGCCCGAAGGATTAGAGTTATTTTACGTGGCTAAGAACCTACTGGTCACCTAGCAACGGGACCTACAGCTTATTGTGGAATCCGAACCACACTATACCGAGAAATGAATTTCTATCACCAGAAATAAATTCCTCTAATTCTTCATTGGCCGGTCGGAGACTCGAACTCGGGCCTAGCAGAGTGCTAGCCGAGAACTCTACCGACTCGTCAAACGAGGAACTACTCCGCTGCTTAACATTGGTGAATGAGACAGCATGAGAGTAAAGGAAGCGTAGAATAAAACAAAACACACACTCACTCACTCACTCACTTTCAGACATACCTTACATGCATGTAACCTGGAGTGTAATTGCACAAAATTCGAATATTCTTATAACGTAAATCAAACTATTACTGTATAATAATACTAGGAGAGCGATTGATTGACCAACTTATTTTATTCTTACGTGAAAGATGAACCTTTGCTCCCGACTTGAGTCTCAGAAGTTTGCCCTGTTTGTTTGTTTGTTTATTCTCATAATTGCCATGTTTTAGAATATATTTTATCAATATCTGTTTATTCATGGTGATCGTATAACGGTATTACAATACCGAGAGCTGTAAAGGTTTGTGATGAATATATGTCAGACGTAGTTTTATATGAATATATATATATATATATATATATATATATATATATATATATATATATATATATATATATATATATATATATATATATATATATATATACATACATACATACATAACTTTTATTTTTATGCATTGAACTACACACAGTACAACAATTAAATATTTTAAAAGAGCTTCATAAATAATAAAAAATGAGAGACAAAACAGATATTGCGTCCAAAAATATATTTTAGCGCGTTTACATAAGTAAAATTTGTTTCAATTCAGCAGAGTTTCCTAATGTTGCATTGTACCTTTCGAAAAAGTCATCATATTCAAAATTCAAAGTGGTGGCCAGATTGTTTCCAGGATGTTAAAATACTATTGTGTTTCAGATGAAATCAAATTAGGACAATAGAATAATAGCGCTTTACACTTTTTTTTTTTTTATAGGTAACTCGACTACTACTACCCCCTTTGTTTTCTTATGAACCAGGGTACAACTCCGCATCGAATATTCTAATGTATTAGTGAGAATGACATGGCGTAATATCATGCATACCTTTCTTTTTTCTAAAAAGATCTCGCACAAAATAAAATCTATATCTGTGTCGGTTAATAAGTAGTGTTTGATGCAAAACACTGAGGGATATACAATCGAAGTAAGTTTGGGTGACAATTTAAATACCTTCGCCAAGGTCATGCATTTGGCTCGATTCGTTTGTTTGCATGTTGGGTGTTCTGCTTGTCTCTTCGTTTGTCTGTTTGTCTCTTCGTTTGTCTGTTTGTCTCTTCGTTTGTCTGTTTGTCTCTTCGTTTGTCTGTTTGTTTCTTCGTTTGTCTGTGTCTCTTCGTTTGTCTGCTTGTCTCTTCGTTTGTCTGTTTGTCTCTTCGTTTGTATGTTTGTCTCCGTTTGTCTGCTTGTCTCTTCGTTTGTCTGGTGGTCTCTTCGTTTGTCTGGTGGTCTCTTCGTTTGTCTGTTTTTCTCTTCGTTTGTCTGTTTGTCTCTCCGTTGTCTGGTGGTCTCTTCGTTTGTCTGCTGGTCTCTTCGTTTGTCTGTTTGTCTCTTCGTTTGTCTGGTGGTCTCTTCGTTTGTCTGCTGGTCTCTTCGTTTGTCTGCTTGTCTCTTCGTTTGTATGTTTGTCTCTACATTTGTCTGCTGGTCTCTTCGTTTGTCTGTGTGTCTCTTAGTTTGCCTGTTTGTTTCTTCGTTTGTCTACTTGGTAGCAGGATTTCGTATAAAATTATTTGAGTTCTCAAGAAATTTTACCAAAATGTAGCTTTTGTGTCTAGTAACGAGACTAGATTTTTTCTGAAGGGATACTGAAGTAACTTTTGGGGTTATACAAGCTCTTTTGGGGTGGAATGCTTAGCTTGTAGGTTCAGTAAATCGAAAGCCTACTTATCATTACTGTGATTGGCAACCGGTGATCAGATTTTGGGAGAGGTGGGAATGGATTTTTAGAGAGGAAGGGACGTTTGGTAGGCGGAAGAGTACGGTCTTTGAAAACCTCTGCTATAGGCAGTTGGGCTTCTTTTCGACTTAAGGCGTCCTACTCATTTCTTCAGTGTGCCAATTCTCAGGACAAATGTGAGAATAACAAGTACAAAATTTGTCGAAGTTTCTTCGGCGAAATCGAGTTTTCTGTACAGCTGCTACAGCGTATAATCAAGGCCACCGAAAATGGATCTGTCTTTCTGTGGTCTCGGTTTAATGCTGTATAAGCCGCGGCCCGTGAAACTTTAACCACGGCTCGGTGGTGGCCTGTCCTATATCATTGCCAGAAACACGATTATGGCTAACTTCAACCTTAAATAAAATATAAACTACTGAGGCTGGAGGCCTGCAATTTGGTATTTTTGATGACTGGAGGGTGGATGAACAACATACCAATTTGCAGCCCTCTAGCCTCAATAGTTTTTAAGATCTCAGGGCAGACAGAGAAAGTGCGAATGGACAGACAAAGCCGTCACAATAGTTTTCTTTTACAGAAAACTAAAAATAATGTAGTTGATGATAGTCTGTAGGAAGTTTATACATCGCACTTCGCCAGAATCCGTATTCTAGCCATAAATAAAGTTATGTGACACATTAACGTAAAGAAAAACCCATACATTAGGCTTCTGATGACGCCTTTGCTGCCAAGTCATTGTTTGAATGGTTTGTTGACGTATAGCGTGAGTTGGCTTCTACTTTTCTTAAACAGCCATCCTTCTAATTTCTGGCTCACTCAAGTACGCGGAGCAAATGTATTTTTCAAATTGTTTCTTTGCCTAATTTGTACCAGTGTATGTAGTCTATTGGGGTAGTGTACGTTAATGTATATATTGTGCAAGTAAGTCAGCTAAGCAAGATATATTTTTTCCGGGAAGAACTTCTTTTATCATACAAAGAAGCTCAAGATATGAAACTGCAAAAACTGTTGAAATAAATCGTCTTTGCGTTAGTAACTTCTTTCTACGAATACCGTAATGTTTTCGCATAATGCGAAACTTTTCGGATTGATTCATTGAGTGAGTCTCACAAGCTTTGCAGCTAACGACTCATATATCATAAACAGGATGGGGCAGTCTGTTTTCGATCCCGTAGTAGGGGAATGATTGTGCCTTCAGTGGAACCTCACGCTGTGCCTTGTAGGCATAACTGAAGGTGTTTGCATCATCCCTTCGGCCGCCAGCGCACCCACTTGCCTTTAACTATACTTCCATTCCTGCTTCTTGTCTTCAGTCTTGCTATTCACCCTCTCTAACTATTACTTAGTAGTGCAACTGCTGGGTTCTCTCACAATTCCACCTTTAGATCATAATACTCGTTCTCTCACAATTCCACCTTTAGATCATAATACTCCATTTCTTCTGTTTTCTGAGTCTATCTTGTCAAACAACCCAAACTCCCATTTCACCTTCTTTAGCACTGAATGGCCGAAGTTGCCCCCTTGCTTGGCTTTTTAGCCGGAATCCAGTGAACCAAATCTTTGTTTTCGAGCTTTTATGCCTTAGCAGAAGAGCACGCAATGATATTTTGATGTTTGTCGGCACCCTGTGTAGTAGGTCTTAGATTTAGAAAATGAACCCCAAACTGATGTAATTTTAATGTAAACCAACAGTTCTGATCCCGTAGCACCACTTTCACTCTTTTACTGTACCTTCGTTCATGTTCTTTCTTCCAGGTTACTTTCCACCTTCTCCTAACAATTGTTTCACAGCATGCAACTGCGAGGTTTTTCCTCTGTTACACCTTTCAAACCTTTCTACTGTACTCTCAGTTTCCCTTTCAAAATCCTACATTCCATTCCATTCCAACAGTTCTGATAACCCACGTTCGAATACAAGCGACCAGGAAGAGTTTCTTTATCTTACTATTAAATTTGGATGCAAGGTTTTCACCGGAAAACTTAAAAAAAAAAGGTGGGATTCGAGAAATTGAGAGTTCGTTGCATGGCGACCGTTTTATTTACAGGATGTATGTATGTTTATGTTTGTCTGTATTTGTAAATGATGACATTATCTTGTGTGTGTATATATATATATATATATATATATATATATATATATATATATATATATATATATATATATATATATATATATATATATATATAAAACTCATTCACAAATCCTCAGATCTTTTTCATGCTCGAGTAATCACATATAACTGAGAAGCTGAATGTTCCTGTTATACTCTTCTGCCCAACTTTTGTTGGGTGGTCCATCTTGCTCTGGACTCTTAGAAGAGTTTGCGGGAGGAAAGTGATGGCGGGTGGGAGGGAGGGGGGTTCGGAATGCCCAAAGCCGGTAAACACCGTCTCGTCGTCTCAGTAAGAGTAGCGATAATGATCAGGTAGTCATTACAGTAATTATTTCCCATATAATTGGATCCATTCGAGGACCTTCTCAGCAAGGAGTGAAGATCCTCCAGGAGATATACAGTAGCCAAATGGCATTTCTCTCCGGAAACAAATGACTCGCCGTCATTTGTTTCGAAGAACGGAGAGTTTCTTCAAAGTTTTTTCTTTTCAATATCTTATTTTTTCTTTTTTTTTTTTAAGAATCTCGGTGTAATACATTACCCGTTTTGAGTATATGTAGGTGTTTATTATTATTATTTTCCTCTTCGACTTTGACCATAGATATATATTTTTCATGGGTAATAGGATGTTATTTTCCTATTCGACTTTGACCATAGATATACATTTTTTATGTATGTATGTATGCATGTATGTATCTGTGTATGTATATAGTGTGTGTATATATAAAATAGTTCTTGATTTTAAATTACTATTTAAAAATAGTCGGTTTTTAAATTATTTTTAACAGTTCTGAGATACAGAGCCCGTTGCTCCATGATTGTTGAACACTTGCCTAGTCTGTGATCATTGATAATGCTTTCCATGCGTAAAATCGTTGAAAGGAATTGATTGGATATGGAGCAAAGCCACTCTTGAATGAGCCTGCAAGGGACCTGGTAACTGGTCAAGTACTCTATCATCAAGTAGTTGAAGGTTTGATAAATAATGTACAGTACAAACAATCCTTGAAAGAAAGTGAAACCAGAAAATGTTCTGAAGCTTGAAATTGAAGTATTTGGAAAAGAATTTTGTGGTCTTACAGGCAACATATTTTCTCTCTTCAGAATTTAATGAATGATGAAGCTAGTACTAAATCAATTCGTCCTCCATAATATGCTTAATAAATAATGAGTACTCACCATGGTATCAATATGCTCCGCGCCAGGCGATGACACCGATTTAGAAATACTGAAAATCTACTTTGCCAAGTTTCAGAAAATGTCAATGATTTTGATTGAATTGGCGAATAAAAATCTTCAGAGGACTGGTTAAAAACTCTGGATCCTTGAAGAACACAGAGCTATCAGAGAGAGCTCATGCAGGTGGTTACAGAAAAAAAGGCCATCCAGAATGAAATTCAGTTGATCAATTTGTAATAAAACTGATTTAATAAAACAAAAAGATAAAAGAAAATTTGATTTTCACTAGTATAGTTATACGGGGAGATGTGGGGAAGGTATGACAGGTCATCAGTATGGGTTTCAGGCTAGGCCAGATTAACAGATGTCATTCTACCAGTATACACAAATTTGACTCTCTTGCTTGTGCTTGCATTTTGTTACTTGGTATGTGATGCTTGATCATGAGAATTAGGCAAACAGTGTACACTTGTAGGTTGTCTTCAGTTATCAATGAATAATTTCCACATTTAAAATGTTGGGCAGGATTCGACACAAAATCCTACGGGTTCCACCATGGAAAAATAGGCCCTTTCAGAAGCTGAACAAAAGTAATTACTTTTGAATTTGGATATTTTTGAAGTAAATGAGCTAAAAGGCAATGGTTAGCTTAATGATTAAGATTTCATTTGTATTATCATCTGATATAGGTTGGGTTCTAAATAATCTATCTCATTTCATGCTTTGTATATTGAAGACCTCACACAGGAAAGAAACTTGCACTAAACATTCTACCAGAGTTCAGTTTTTCAAGTTATACATCTCACAGCATGTTTAGATATATAGCCAGTCTTAGTGCTTGGATTTCAGTCCAGTTTCTTCAGTTGTGAATCTAGTAACAATTTGACTCACGATCGTTTGCGGCATACCATTCAGCTTTATCAGTTCATAGGACTGTTGTACCGAATTTTATCGGTGAAGAATTTATACCGAATTTTATCAGTGAAGAATTTATGCCGATTTTATCAGGGAAGAATTTATACAGAATTTTATGAGTGAAGAATGTATACCGAATTGTATCAGTGAAGAATTTAAAATCATATTTTTTTGGCGTTATGAATCCTACCGAATATGGATTCATGTCTCTCACTGAAAGACTCGCAAACAAAAGCTAACTTTCTAGAAATTCCGAATCAGATTTGCATGAGATCTTCATTTTTCATTGTGCTGTAGGTATAAAACTTTGCTATTGATCTCAAAAGGTCATTAAACATTCTCAGTTGTTTCAGTTGTATCCTGTATACCAATTCTCCTGTTTTGGAGACTGAAAGTTTTTTTTTTCAATGTTCGAATTACAACTTTGATTTCGGGGAATAGTTATATCTGTATATTTGGTATTTTCTTTTCAATCATAAAGCCCGCTGGTACTGTTTGTCGTTGCCTGAACAGTGTTATTTATTTATGGAGCTTTTTATATATTTATTTATTGCACAAGGCTCTTATGCAATGGCATCAGTGCATTTGGACTTCAAGAACAGTCTTGTTAACAGCATTTTTTCCAATTACAAAGGACAATGAGATTGCAGTCTAATGTTCCTTTTTGGAGCTCAGACCCAGAAAACAAAAAGATAAAATGCAAGGAATGAAGAAAGAGAGAAAAGTTAAATGGTTCAGAAAGACAAAAACCAAAGCTAGAAAGAAGAAGAAGATGAAGAAAAAAAACAGCCAATAAAGTTTGCAATCCAAAGATTATCGATTTCCCAAATTAAATGTGTGGAGAGGTGACCTGACAGGTATTACCAGGCAGCCTGGTAGGAGAAGCCATTCTCCTCTTGAGAGAAGTTGAATCGGGAGAATAGTAAGTATATCTTAGTTTAACTAGACCACTGAGCTGATTAACAGCTCTCCTAGGGCTGGCCCGAAGGATTAGATTTATTTTACGTGGCTAAGAACCAATTGGTTACTTAGCAACGGGACCTACAGCTTATTGTGGAATCCGAACCACATTATAGCGAGAAATGAATTTCTATCAGCAGAAATAAATTCCTCTTGTTCTTCACTGGCCGGTCGGAGATTCGAACGTTGGGGAAAGCAGATCGAGATAGAGGGATCAGAAAAGAGTGGGGTCATTGATCATATAAACTGCCGTAGACTGTCATGCCGGAAAGGGAGACAGAAGTATAGTAAAACTATTCACGGTATGTTAATAATGTAACTAGTCTTTTTCGGGATAGGTATAGCCATATAAACTATGTGACCTTTCTAAGACTTGTTCGAGAAGGGTTGATCGCCAAGGACATTATTAGAATCGAGAAGATCAGTGAAGTTTTCGTTAGAAATATTCGAACAATGAGGCAGGAACTGTCTTGGATTTCAGTTAATTTGACTTAAACACTGACAATTTAGCTTGTGGTGAGATATGAGCGTAGCCACGGAATTGATTGATTGTAAGTTTTCTGGCGTTATATATTATGTATATATACACACACACACACACACGTACGACTCGCTGGTAAACTAGGCAGTTAACTTGCCCAGGTAAAAGCCTTAGACACAGTGGTATTTAGGTTCCAGCTTCTGTGACTTGTGTGGTTCAGTTAGTAGTTCCCTTGCCTTTCAGTTGAGACCTGGGTTCGTTCCCGATTTGAATCAGAAATTTATATATATATATATATATATATATATATATATATATATATATATATATATATATATATATATATATATATATATATATATATATATATATATATATATATCTACATACATACACACACACATACATACATACATACATACACACACACACACATCAATCATATACTACAACGGCACTTTCATAGGAAGAGATGCTAAGGCCGATGTCTGTGTTTGTCTTCGGCTGACTAATCATTATAAATTCCCAAACTGTGAACTTATTAATAAGTGCGATTTGCAGTTCTCCATTGGTCAGCATTTACTCTCTATCAAAAAGGTTTCGTTTAAGCGTTTCGATCGTTTATGCTGCACTAGTGCATGAAGATTTTAAAAAGGCGATATTTTTTGTTGCTTGTTTTCTCTAAGTCTCAAAATGTAATACTTTCCTTATTTTAGCTAAAGCACCATGCCGTGTTATAGTCTTTTTATTTTTGAGGTCTAGTAATATATTGCTTTCCTTATTGTAGCTAAAGCAACTGTTTTCTGTAATATTTTGCTGCTAAATCAACTCCTGTCTAACGTACTTGAACTGGATACTTATATTTTCCTTGGTGTTATATTTTCCCCTTTATATTAATGTATGGTTTTCTCAACGTCCATTACAGTGGAAATCATTGGGAGAGAAAGAGATAGAAATTAAACTACCACGCTGAAATTCACTGAGAAGGAATGAGTTAGAAATGAAAATAAGGATTTATTTATCAGCGAATGAAAAAGTAGGTAGGGAAATCAAACGAAAACATTGCACTTCCGATTATTTAGTAACACGAGACGTTTGTAGCGTGCAATACCTACCCCACACACACACACACACACACACACACACACACACACACACACACACACACACACACAGGACAAGAGTCTGACGAGTAACAGCAGCGCGGAAGGACTTCTTTCTCCACACGTCCCCTCCGCGCTTTCCCAAGAAAAGTTCTTAACCAAACTGTCTCTCTGTGCGAGAGGCGGCCCCTAACGCGGCATGACAAGAATGGAAATAGATTGCGAACGGGGAAAGGTAAGCGGATCGTTGCATTGGCTTGCTGCCTCTAGATTTAAGGAAAGATAATAGAAAATTTTTGATTGGTCTGACGTGTATTTTTTCTTCGTCTGCGTTTGTGTTTATTGTGCAGACGTTTATCACGGTATGCACACAAATGCACATACTAGCATGCATATATATATATGTATATATATATATATATATATATATATATATATATATATATATATATATATACATATATATATTTAAGTTTCCTTCTTATATATATGTGCTCATAATAAGTAAGACATACACACATACACACACACACACACACACACACACACATATATATATATATATATATATATATATATATATATATATATATATATATATATATATATATATTATATAATATATATATATGTATGTATGTATACACAGATAAATATAATGTTTGTGTGTATACTATAATTAATGTTTACACAAGTAACAAACCCTTACCACACCTTGTGGATGAAGTTTCTATTACGTAGTTGTTATATAAATCCTGTAACATCCTGATATCTTCTGAACTTCAGCAGACATAACTGATACTTTGAAAACTATTGCATTACGAAGCTAGACATTTAAAAAAAAAAAAACTCACCAGCTCAAAATAATGCTTAATATATTAGCAAAATCATACTTCATTAATCGATCATGGTTGTAAAAAAACATTTTTCAACAAAAAAAAATCATGATAATGCCTAATATATTAGCATGTAACTTATCATACTTCATTAATAGATCATGGTTTACATGCAATTACAGCATAATTGGAAAAAATTGCATGCAAGTTGACTTCGCTTTAGAGATGCTTAAAATTTTTATGAAAATCGACTGTTGCCAAAATCAGCCCCAATATATATACTGTATATATAAATATATATATATATATATATATATATATATATATATATATATATATATATATATATATATATGTATATATATATTTATATTTATATAATTTATATATTATATATGTATGTATGCATATGTATATCTACATAATATATATACACATATATATATATATATATATATATTTATATACACATACACACATACACACACACACACACACATATATATATATATATATATATATGTATATAAAATGATCAGGAAAAGATTCCTTGTAAGGAATGGGTGATCACCGGAAAGGGAAGGCTGGTTGACGCCACCCCTCGCCACTGATGTAGGTGTGGTCGCAGCCTGCGACGGTTGGGGTGGGGCGTTTGGATTGCTTGGAAACTCTGGCACTTGGTGCCGATTTTGGCACCAGTCGATTTTCAGTGTTCCAACGTATGCAGGTTTGGAGAAACTCAACCTCTTTGGCTGCACTCATTTCCGGCTTTTGCTCCTGTTTGCGGAGCCTCTGTTATTATTATTATTATTATTATTATTATTATTATTATTATTATTATTATTATTATTATTATTATTATTATTGAAAGAGAAACCCAACAAGATTCCTGTGCATACCTTGTTTACTTGTACATATTTATATACAGGAATCTTGTGGGTTTCTTTCCATCTTCAGAAGAAAACTGAAAGACGTTTTTGTTTGGTTCATTATTATTATTATTATTATTATTATTATTATTATTATTATTATTATTATTATTATTATTATTATTATTATTATTATTTGGTGCCAGAGGAGACGGCTATCGTGTGTATAATCAAGGATCTTTGTAACATTTTGTAACATTAATTAATTCCTTCCGGCAGAGGCGTCCTTCATACTTTTGAAGGTGACAAAATATCTTTCCAGATACATTTCAGGTCCTAAATACCATCAAGCTGTTATAAAATGTATGGTCCTTGATTTAACAGAGCGGTGTGGATGGGTGTTGTAAAGTATTGACTTTGAGCCTAGGAAATGTAAGCATCCCCACAGTGAAGGTAACTTGCATATAGTTTTTCCAATTAAGCTGAAATTACAAGTCAGTCATGAACAAGTAATGAAATTTAATAATTTACATGCTAAAAGATTGGACATCATTTGAACAGGTAATTTTTTTATCGGGAAATTTCTTGCTCCGCAGTGCAGTAGGTTTCAAATTATCAGGTATTTTCGCTGAAGTTCAAAAGTTACTAGGACGTTTCAGGGTTTACGTTAAAGTTATGTAACATAAACCTTGGAATTCATCCACTGGGTGTGGTAAGGATCTGTAACATATAGTTATGACATACTAGTTCCTTCCCTTACTTACATATTTTTATTTTTTTGTACCCCATATCAGTGGTTCTTAACCTTTTCCAGTGCCCCATATCTCAGAAAATGTTTTCACCCTGTCCAATACAAATACAATACAAACATATGATAAATATACAGGGAATAAAACACGTTTTTAAAACGAAGAAGGTACCCCAGGTTAAGAACCACTGCCCTAGATGGAACCAAAGTCAATTGAATTTTAGATATGGGAAATATAGCATTTCTTCAGAATTTTAAGCTTCTGGGTACAAAGTTCCTTGAAGTGTTAGACTGGAGCAAGATTAATTGTAAATTAACGTATTGGTGGGCCTAGTTGACTAAAGGCTGATTCACGTTATACCATCACGTCACCGACACATCACGTCACGTCACCGTCCCATCAGCCGTGCCTTGTATTCACACTATCCATCACAATCCCGTTCAGTTCGTGACCTCGGCGACTCACAGACAAGAAACTTGCATAAGCACC
>NC_089760.1:32597500-32605000 GCF_040412425.1 Macrobrachium rosenbergii
CGCGCTGTGTCAGCCTTCTTGCATTTCAAGCATAGATATCTAATTAGGGTTCAATGTTAGTTGTATAAACAAATCATATGGTAATTCTTCTTGTACCCTGGTACGTTCATACTTGACATCACAATTCGACCGCAGAGAGAGAGAGAGAGAGAGAGAGAGAGAGAGAGAGAGAGAGAGAGAGAGAGAGAGAGAGAGAGAGAGAAAAGAGGAAAAATAGTGTAACACAAATTTTTTTTGGAAAGTCACTATCCCATGCTTTGTTTGGTTTAGGTGATTTCCATCTCTCCAGCAGTTTCAGCATTATTGCTTCAAAAGTGCAAAAATTGAGAAATTACAAATTTCTCGAAAACCTGAGCGTAGATTTTTTCTAAGACTGATTATCCGTATATATTTAGAAAACCTCATAATCATTATCAAAAGTTTATTTCTTTATTCTCACACCAATCGCTCTTGGGATATACTCACTTCTATCAATGATAACTCTTAGTCAGTCTTGATTATCGTTTTAGAACATAGGACAGTTTATAGTTTTAGGTTAGATTGCAAAAGAAGTATTTTATTCCAAAATGACGATTGAAATCAGTGTCTGCGGTACTTGTATTTCTTTGTGAATCGCTTTTAACATAACTCTCTACAATTTCTTCTGAAAGTTTTGCACGGTAGTTGTCAGGAAGTGAGGATGACATTTTGAGTTAAGATCCTGACCACCCGGCAATTTGATCATCGTCACTGTCAGTATGAATGCACGTCTTTTCAGGCACAAATAAAGGTCTCCTTCCTATTGAGAACTGCAGTTATGAAAGTATAAGTGCTGTCGAAGACTTAATACCTTCCTTCACATAGCAGACTTGTAATTATTGTTGCTTGATTGCACTCATAAATATAATCTCAGTCTGGCTATTACTCAAAAGCACTATTATTATTATTATTATTATTATTATTATTATTCAGAAGATGAACCCTATTCATATGGAGCAAGCCCACAGGGGCCACTGACTTGATATCCAAGGATACTTTCAACCACTTATATTACTTATGGTGTTCTCATACTGTCATCCACTGATAGACAAGAAGAGCAAGGACTTCCAAATGAGATTCAGCACTATAACTTCATAAAGTACAAAAGCAGACATTCAAGAGATCTCTCCTGTCAGTTTAAGTCACTTTTCAATATTGCTCTTTCTTCAGTATTTTGGAAATGAACCCTTAATGGGGTACTGAATCATCACCTTTAACGCTACGTGACGCAAAGAGCCTCTGCAAAATTGCACCACTCGTGTCTTCCTGTGCTTTGTCTTCCACAAATCTCCACTCATTCTAGCCTCCATTCCTATACTTCTCATCCAAGTAAATCTGGATTCTTCCAACTCTTCGAGCGCCCACAGGAACCCAGCTGACTTCTTGTACGCTATTCTTCCTTGAGTTGGGCGAAGGATATGTCCAAGCCATCTCCATCTCCCATTCATCATTATGTCATCTACATATGGAACTTCCCTAATTTTCCCCTAAGCTTCAGAAGATGGTTTGAAAAATCTAAGCATGTGAAGAACAACTTACATCTTTACTTTTCTCGTAGTGTTTCTGTTATTTAATAATAGTAATAATGAAGACGTTCTTTAAAGGTGAGATGGAGTAAGACCCTTTTCTTGAATGTATATCTGTAGTATTGTTAAAAATATTCTTAAAATCTTGAGCTTTTCGAGACTACTGTCCTCATTGTCAGAGGAAGTGGAAAACTAAATAGATTTAGTTTCATTCCTCTGACGGTGAGGACATGTAAAGCTCAAGAATTTTAACTGTATTTTTAACAGTATACCAAGATTTTTACTTAAGAAAAAGGTCATATTTTATCCTCAATAGTAACAATTTTGAAATAAATATAATTTTTATAGGTAGGATGATGACTTCAAATCTAATGCAGAGTTAGGAGCCAAGTGTAAGGAAATATTCCCTTCCATTGCTATAACACACCATATAACAGTAACCATATATGAAGAATTAAATTTTGACATGAAAATGGTGATGTTATTGGCATCGACAAGGATGACACATCCGAGAGAGAGAGAAGAGAAAGAGAGAGAGAGAGAGAGAGAGAGAGAGAGAGAGAGGACTGTGACATTGATATTTATGAACTGGAGGAAAGGACAGAGGAAAGAATGGGAGGTAAAGGAACTCTACCTCCTCTATCCTTGGCTCTCGGCCAAAGAGAAGTAGGAAGAAGACGGGAGAAAACCAAAATCAAAAGAAAGAGAGAGAAAAAGAGAGAGAGAGAACAAATAGAGAGAAGAACAAAGATCAGGAAGGCAAAAACAAGGGAGGGATAAAAGAGGAAAAATAGTGTAACACAAATGATGCTTTAAATATGGAAAGTCTAGAAGACGTAATTGGGAACTGTGGTTCAAGTGAATGGCGCTGCAATTGATCGAGGAAAATGCAAGTTGCGAAAGCAGGGGAGGGAAATATAACTTCCGCATTGGAACGTAGTCTGGAAGACTGACGATATAGAGAACTAAAACGAGCCAAGTCTCGAAGGGCAAACTCATACTAAGTCTCTGTAATATAATGTTTCATGAGCGTTGGCAAATGTTTAATATCCAGTTCCTCATTCTGTGAAGTCCTAGCATATGGTTAATAAAATATAATGTTAATGAAATATAGTTTCTACAGTACAGTTCTGTTACTGAATTGCACTGAGTTGCAGTTTTATTCCCTTGTTTGTAACACAATAGTGATGACAAAACTTGATCTAAAATTAGTAATTCATTGCGCACACAGATTTTCAATTATCTGTCATATTTTAGGTACAGCCAGGCAAAGAACAAGAAAATTTAGTTGCATATTGCTCAACCTTTCCTCCGAGGAAGCAGCCTCTGGGTCGGACCCTTCCTTTCAAGGCTACCCTCAAGAGACTGATGAGCCTTGGGGGCTTTTGGGCCTCATCCTTGAGGTTGTTGGGCCCTCTCCAGGCCCACTTCCCAGCCTGGCAGGATACCTGCCTTCCTCTGAGGAAGCAGCCTCTGGGTCGGACCCTTCCCATTCAAGATTGCCCAGAAAAGACTGGCAAAAATGGGGCTTTTGAGAATCATCCTTGAAAAATGTTGGGCCCTCTCCAGGCCCGCTTCCCCCGCCTGGCAGGATACCTGCCTTCCTCCGAGGAAGCAGCCTCTGGGTCAGACCCTTCCCTTCAAGATTGCCCTTAATAGACTGGCGAGCCTTGGGGGCTTTTGAGCCTCATCCTTGAAAGTTGTTGGAACTAAAAAGTAAGATAGGAAAATCCAGGCCCGCTTATACCCGCCTGGCAGGATACCTGCCTTCCTCCGAGGAAGCAGCCTCTGGGTCAGACCCTTCCCTTCAAGATTGCCCTTAATAGACTGGCGAGCCTTGGGGGCTTTTGAGCCTCATCCTTGAAGTTGTTGGGCCCTCTCCAGGCCCGCTTCCCCCGCCTGGCAGGATACCTGCCTTCCTCCGAGGAAGCAGCCTCTGGGTCAGACCCTTCTCTTCAAGGGTGCCCTCAAGAGACTGGCGAGCCTTTGAGACTTTTGGGCCTCATCCTTGAAGTTGTTGGGCCCTCTCCAGGCCCACTTCCCAGCCTGACAGGATACCTGCCTTCCTCCGAGGAAGCAGCCTCTGGGTCAGACCCTTCCCTTCAAGATTGCCCTTAAGAGACTGGCGAGCCTTATAGGACTTTGAGCCTCATCCTTATTATGAAAGTTGTTGGGCCCTCTAAGGCCCATTTCCCTGCCTGGCAGGATACCTGGTTTTGTACCTCTGAGGAAGCAGCCTCTGGGTCAGACCCTTCCTTCAATGTTGCTCTCAAGAGACTGGCGAGCCTTTACCTAGGGCTTTTGAGCCTCATCCTGAAGTTGTTGGGCCTCTCCAGGCCTAACATTGTTGACAAAGTAGGAAGATGGATGAAAGAATTTTGGCAGGAAACCTGCCTTCCTCCGAGAGAAATCGGATGCAGCCTCTGGGTCAGACCGTTCCCTTCAAGATTGCCCTGTAAGAGACTGGTGATTATTTGGGGGCTTTTGAGCCTCATCACAAGAATAAGTTGAGAAATTGCTCTCTGAAGCCCGCTTGCCAAAGAGCGGGCAGGATACTTGCCTTCCTCCGAGGAAGCAGCCTCTGGGTCAGACCCTTCTTCAAGGGTGCCCTCAAGAGACTGGCGAGCCTTTAAGACTTTTGGGCCTGATCCTTGAAGTTGTTGGGCAATGATCCAGGCCCACTTCCCAGCCTGACAGGATACCTGCCTTCCTCCGAGGAAGCAGCCTCTGGGTCAGACCCTTCCCTTCAAGATTGCCCTTAAGAGACTGGCGAGCCTTGGGGACTTTTGGGCCTCATCCTTGAAGTTGTTGGCCCTCTCCAGGCCCGCTTCTCCCGCCTGGCAGGATACCTGCCTTCCTCCAAGGAAGCAGCCTCTGGGTTGGACCCTTCCCTTCAAGGTTGCCCTCAAGAGATTGGCGAGCCTTGGGGGCTTTTGAAACTCATCCTTGAAGTTGTTGGGCCCTCTCCAGGCCCGCTCACCCCAGGAACTGGCAGGATACCTGCCTTCCTTTAAGAGATAAGCAGCCTCTGGGTCAGACCATCCAAGATTCACTTCAAGATTGCCCTTATAAGAGACTGGCAAGCCTTGGGGGCATTTTGAGCCTCATCCTTGAAGTTGTTGGGTCCTCTCCAGGCCCGCTTCCCCAGCCTGGCAGGATACCTGCCTTCCTCCGAGGAAGCAGCCTCTGGGTCAGACCCTTCTCTTCAAGGGTGCCCTCAAGAGACTGGTGAGCCTTTGAGACTTTTGGGCCTCATCCTTGAAGTTGTTGGGCCCTCTCCAGGCCCGCTTCCCCAGCGTGGCAGGATACCTGCCTTCCTCCAAGGAAGCAGCCTCTGAGTCGAACCCTTCCCTTCAAGGCTGCCCTCAAGAGACTGGCGAGCCTTGGGGGCTTTTGGGCCTCATCCTTGAAGTTGTTGGGCCCTCTCCAGGCCCACTTCCCCAGCCTGGCAGGATACCTGCCTTCCTCCGAGGAAGCAGCCTCTGGGTCGGACCCTTCCCTTCAAGGCTGCCCTCAAGAGACTGGCGAGCCTTGGGGGCTTTTTAGGCCTCATCCTGAAAAGTTGTTGGGCCCTCTCAGGCCCGCTTCCCCAGCCTGGCAGGATACCTGCCTTCCTCTGAGGAAGCAGCCTCTGGGTCGGGCCCTTCCCTTCAAGGTTACCCTCAAGAGACTGCGAGCCTTGGGGGCTTTTGGGCCTCATCCTTGAGGTTGTTGGGCCCTCTCCAGGCCCACTTCCCCAGCCTGGCAGGATACCTGCCTTCCTCTGAGGAAGCAGCCTCTGGGTCGTACCCTTCCCTTCAAGGCTGCCCTCAAGAGACTAGTGAGCCTTGGGGGCTTTTGGGCCTCATCCTTGAAGTTGTTGGGCCCTCTCCAGGCCCAATTCCCCAGCCTGGCAGGATACCTGCCTTCCTCTGAGGAAGCAGCCTCTGGGTCGGATCCTTCTCTTCAAGGCTGCCCTCAAGAGACTGGCAAGCCTTGGGGGCTTTTGGGCCTCATCCTTGAAGTTGTTGGGCCCTCTCCAGGCCCGCTTCCCCAGCCTGGCAGGATACCTGCCTTCCTCCGAGGAAGCAGCCTCTGGGTCGGGCCCTTCCCTTCAAAGTTACCCTCAAGAAACTGCGAGCCTTGGGGGCTTTTGGGCCTCATCCTTGAGGTTGTTGGGCCCTCTCCAGGCCCACTTCCCCAGCCTGGCAGGATACCTGCCTTCCTCTGAGGAAGCAGCCTCTGGGTCGGACCCTTCCTTTCAAGGGTGCCCTCAAGAGACTGGCGAGCCTTGGGGGCTTTTGGGCCTCATCCTTGAAGTTGTTGGGCCCTCTCCAGGCCCGCTTCCCCAGCCTGGCAGGATACCTGCCTTCCTCCGAGGAAGCAGCCTCTGGGTCGGACCCTTTCCTTCAAGGTTGCCCTTAAGAGACTGGCGAGCCTTGGGGACTTTCGGCCCTCCCCTTGTCCTTGTTCTGAATTTCCATATGCATTGCCTTGATGCAGTTTTCTTTAGGAAGTTTGTTTCAGCTTCTTTATATTTTCCTTTTAAACGATCTGTGTTGATATCCAAGTCCCTTCACCATACTCTTTGCTTTCTCTTACCCAGTATTTCAGATATGACACTTGTTCTCTCTGAAGGCTTCAAGACAATTTGAAGCATCTCAAAGATTGTTCCTGGAGACTTTGGTGTTTGGCGCATGCGTGAATGGCATTTCTCTCGTCCTTCTAGGAGCTGAAGACTGAAGGATTCCAAAATGTCTTCAAGGAAAATCCCGAAGGTTTTAGATCATTTCAACTTTGTGTTAACCATTACTTAGATTCCCTTTTCTGACACATAAGCAGTTTCTTTTCTTTAACGAGTCGTCTTCTATAATCTTAAGGGATTCCCTCTTACTCACGATATTGATCATCCCTTCGATTTTACCTTGCTTCTCCAAAAAGTAATTCTGTGAATCCAAAATCTTTCAAGCAGCTTCTAACACCTTATGTTCTCTACTTTTTTCTTCATCAGCATTCTTCAGTTTACCTTCACGCCGATGTCCTCTCTTTTCTTCATTCCTTTTCTTTCTTATTTTGAACGAAGAACTGCTCCAAGTGGTAATTTTGGGTATCCAAAATCTCTCAATCAGCTTAGAAAACACCTCAGGTTCTCTGCCTTCCTTGTCAGTGTATGTGTGGTGTAAATTTCAGAAAAAAAGATTAAATTCCTATTTAACCTTCAAGTGTATTACCTTGACCTTGACTTGTAATCCACTTTGCTTACTGACTTAATTTATTAGTTCGTTCCTCTAGAGTTCTGCCGCCTGAACACTGGAGTCGACAGTTGTCCTTCGAGAGGTCTTGCACTTCCTTCTGCAGGCGCTGGAACCTGAGCTCTGGGTCTTTCCTCTCGGTTTTGCGCTGCTCGGTCGCGTCGTTTTGTTCCTGGATGAGCCTCGCCATCAGCGCCGCTTCTTCGGTCTTGAGCAGCAGGTCTTTCCCCTTCTGTTGTAGGAGTTTCTCACGCCTCTGAAGCTAGCAGTTTGCCTCTGCCAACTGGGCAGTCAGATCCTTTATCTTCTCACATAGTGCATCGTTTCTCTGAGCAGTTTCCTTTGTATTGTCCATCAGCTGCTGATTTTCTTCTGTGATCTTGACTTGAGTATCTTGTCTTCCAGCTGTTGTTTCTCCCTCTTCTCTTTATCGTTCTCCTTCAGAAACAGCGTTTCAGCTTCGAGCGAGGGGGCCCTGCCTTGCCCAGCCTGCTGTTGCATCACCTTTGTGGTCTGTATCACACGAGTGCGTTGATCACTGTCTGCATCTCTTTCATAGTAGTCGAGTCTTTGTTGCAACTAAAGAATTATCCTGTCCAAGGTCACCTGCTGTTCTCAAGCCCTTTGTTGGCCGAACCGGTTGAGCTTCGGACTGTCATTCGATGGGCTGGAGTTCAATTCCCGCGGCCGGCTGATGAAGAGTTAGAGGAATTTATTTCTGCTGA
>NC_089760.1:32615000-32625000 GCF_040412425.1 Macrobrachium rosenbergii
ATCGTTGTTAAATGGTAATTATCGTGGAATCGGCGGAAAGCCAAAGAACAGGGAGGAGGAGGAGGATTCGATGGCAGATCTAATGAGATGCATGAGACTTGTAAAGGAGTTTGAGAGAAGGCTTCGGTGATTAATAAGGGATCGAGTTCCCCCCCTGGAAGTTTGTAGGATCTGTGAGAGTCCTTATGGCGCTAATGATGCGTTCTGATCTTCCAAAGCTTAGAAAGCACAGGAGCTCTGAATACAGTTCAGGATAGAAAGTTTGGGGATCCTGCAACGATTTCCGCTCTCTCTCTCTCTCTCTCTCTCTCTCTCTCTCTCTCTGTGAGAATTGGAAATTTATCAACTTTTTTAAATAAAAATATCATGAATATTGATTGACATACATATGTGTCGTATACAATGGTTCATAAGCAAGAAGGTTGATGGCTGATGGGCTTAGACTTATGAGAATAGGAATTAGTTAAATTTTATTTTGGTTTCCACTTACTTTATTTAATTTATTTTTAAGGATGTTATTTCCATTTTTGTTTTTATTCTTCATTTTATTTTTAATTATTTGTTCTGCAGGGTATCTTCGGTATATTCTCTTTTATTCTTTGCAGCTCAGGAACATTGAATTAGATTTTAGTGCTTGTCCAAGTCTGGATCAGGACCCCGGATTTTTTTTTATCACTTCATTTATTGTCGTTGCCGTCAAAGAAAAAGACTGCTACAACAGTGATATCAGTCACACCTTTCATTGATGAGGGGGAGAATTCAAAGCAGACGTATGATAGGTATAATGATGTAAACAGCTGATCAGCGTTCTTAAACTCATAACGGAACCATTATATTTAAGCTCTGTCTGGAACCCTCCACAGCTAAAATGTCCGGATTCAGTTTCTTTCATGAGCGACATTACATCATCTCTCGCAGCATCTTTTGCCTTTTCTTTCATGGGTACCCTTGTCACTCATTTTGATTCGTTTTTTATGCTGCAGTAAAAATTAAACAATTTTTTTTTATTTTTTACTGACGGAGAGGCCGTTATATTCCAGTACCTTCATGGGGATTTATCATGCTAAGAGCCTCAGCAGGAATTTACTTGGTGTTTATTGCAGCTTGTTTTGTCCCCTTTTTCTACGGCCAGGCAGTTACAAATTCTCTCTGAATCCCCCTTCTAAGTGCAGCCATAGATTTCAATCGCCTCTGAAAAACTCCTACACCGATGTGATTTGACCTTCTCTCACACTTCAAACCATTTATTGTTTGTTTGTTGTAATCTTTCTCGTTCGTTGCATCCTAACTTCGCTCTCTGTCTCAATGTCCAGCCATTCGAGAAATCAGCAGCTAAAGCACCAAAAATACCTGTACCCTTGATTTCCCCCCGGTCTGCGTCCTTTTCCACGTCGTCAAGACGAGCTTTTAAATGCCACGCGGGCGTTATTGATCTATCGCCGTTGTGTAACTTGGTCATCAACTGTTATGAATCATCCGCTTTGTCGGTGAATCACTTACGAACCGAACCTGAATACTCAGTGCAAACGTGATTCATCACTAAAGGTTTTGATGATTAATAAGTAAAACAAGTCTGTTTAAAAATGTGAAAATTCGCGCATAACAGATGCAGAGCTACGCCGAGTATATTTTATTGCCTCATGCCTGATGATTCGGCGTATTAATCCTTTTCGCAAGCATCAAGCAAAAGGGGAATTACTGAGCCGACGTATTTAATATAAAAGAATGTTTTATTTCTCGTCGCATGCACGTGTGACCTTCATGTGATGGAGTTTTCGTCTTCTTTCGTCTTTATTACTAATCATTTCGAATGAAAACCGGTTTAGCACAGAAGTGAAGCGAATAGTATTGCGCAATTCGTATCGGAATCGGTGGTTATTGAATTGCAAGTTTTGTTAATTAGTTTACGTGTTTTTTATGCTTACAGTGTACAGTTGTCTATCAGAATGTGTGAGTGTGGCTTGTATCTGAATGTATAAATATAGATATATATATATATATATATATATATATATATATATATATATATATATATATATATATAGTATATATATGTGTGTGTGTGTGTGTGTGTGTGTGTATTCATATATGTATATATATATAAATATATATATATATATATATGTGTATATGTGTATGCATGTATATATATATATATATATATATATATATATATATATATATATATATATATACATACACACACACACACACTTATTTATTGATTTATTGGATCAATTTTAATCACCAAAGGAAATCAAAACATCGAAGTGAATCTTTTACGTCACTAAGTGCATTTTTGTAAAGCATGTTAAAACAGGTTTATACAGATCAGCACTTTCGCACACGTATTATGTCAAATGAAAGAATTTAAGAAACGTCAATATATTTTGCATTTGGTCACTTCATCTTTTCATGAAGTCACTCGTCACATCTTGCCTGCTGTTAATCTTCCAACCAACTGCAGGTCCAAGATACTGTGTTAGTGTCTAGGTCATTGGCATCTGACAATGAGGTCCTAAGTAGTTGTCCAGTATGGGGTTAGTGCCGCTAGTACACCTCATGCGGTGCACTGTAGGCATTGCTTAAGGTTCTTTGCAGCATGCCTTCCTGAGGCCCCTAGCCGCAATCCCTTTCATTGTTTTTACTGTACCTCCTTTCATATTCCCTTTCTTCCATCTTACTTTCCACCCCCTCCTAACAGTTGATTCATAGTGCAACTGCGAGGTTTTCCTCCTGTTAAACCTTTCAAACCTTTTGCTGTCAATTTCCGTTTCAGTGCTGAATGACCTCATAGATCCCAGTGCTTGGCTTTGGGCCAAAATTCTATATTCAGTTCATAAGTAGTTGTGGATGGAAATAGGAAACAAGTTAGTAAGCCTGCCATTAAGGACGAAGTAAGTTGTCTTTCTAAGCTATATATAATAATTCTGGAAGAGAAGGGACCCGTTTATCCCAAAGTAAGAAATCTTGCAAAGTGCATTTCCTATCAGAATATGAAAGTCAGTGACTATACTTTGAGAGGACCCTTTTTTTTTAAAGCATGCTGGTAATATGAAGAGTCTGTCACCAGGCCCAATATTAGAAACTACAGAGAGCTTGTTAATGTTTTATAAGACTCACTTTTAACTTGAAGAAAAGTGTTTCGGAAAAAGAAGTGAAGAAAATGCAGACTGATGTGAAAGAGCTGTACGGTTTGTTTGAAAAAGAATATTTGGGGTTGACTTGACAGTGATACTGATAAATGATGTTTTTCCAGTGAAGAAATACGATAATGAAGAGGTAGACCTGAAAATAATTATGTTTGTGAAATCTAGTAGGTCACTCAGAACTGAATACTACTAAATGTATATTATATATCTATTATGTATATGTGTGTATATATATGTATGTGTGTGAATTTAATATGTATTCATTTAAATTGTCATATATACATATACACACACGCACACACACATATATATAGATGACTTTATATAGATACATATTGAATTTATATGTGCTTACTCTTGATAAATCATTCTTTCGCTTATAACGAAAATTTATCACTGAGCAAATCATGCTCAGGGGAAAAAAGTTGCAGTCTGGAGAGAGAGAGAGAGAGAGAGAAGGAGAGAGAGAAAGTTGCCTTTGCATGAGCGAATGATAAGTGAAAAATGGGCATGCTAAGCTTTGACAAAATGCCATTTATATCCAGGCGAAGATTGACGTCATCAGGCCCTAGGTATTGGGAGCCTACGACCTCTCTTCCTTCCGAAGGTTATTCTCCGACGTGATTCTTCTGTCTCGAGATTGATAATCTCAGTCCTTATTCCTTCCTTAGCCGGGTGTTGCGATTAGTGGCTGTCTCCTCGTGGAGCAACGCTATTAGTTCCATGCTCCACATTAATTTGAGCTTGGCGTTTTTTCCTTCTTGTTGTTGTCCTGTCGAAAAGCGGTTTGGGTATGCTTGTTCAGTCACCCTGTTTTTTTTTATTTTAAAGGGTAGTTTTACCAGACCACTGAGTTCAAAGAACTCTTCAAGGGCTGGCACGAAGGATTAGTCAGTAATTTTGTGTGTAAAGATTTGTAATAAACTAGATTTTATTTAAGAGGGTGCAGTGGTGTAAAAATTTCAAATTTTCAAAATTGCCTCTGAGGGAAATTTTTCCCATTTTCAGCCAGAATGTCTTTCAGTGTGTGGTTTTTAAAATATAAGTCACCCATACATTGAGCATTTTATATAAGTCACCCATACATTAAAGCGTTTTATTTAAGTCACCCATACATTAAGCATTTTATATAAGTCACCCATACATTAAGCATTTTATATTTCCATAGTGCTGTATCTCAAAGCTGGATGCTGCTCTATTATTATTATTATTATTATTATTATTATTATTATTATTATTATTATTATTATTGTGCTCTTACCTGGGATGTCGTCATCGGCTTGATGATAAACAATCTTTTGCTTACGTGATGTCTCAAACGTTCTCAGTCGGGGGTGGGGTGGGGTGTAGTGGGGAGGGAGACTAACGGATCGTAGGATCTCTTGCGCACGAGGTCAAGAATGTTAGAAAGTCCTGTCATCTGTCCTTCCTAAAGGGGATATATATATATGTAGGAGCGCCCGTAGGATGAAGCTAATTGATTAATTAGTCGACCTCAAGGGGGTACGAGGTACTAATTGTCAATGGTCACTGTCAGGTTGAACAGGAAATGTCTCTGTTGTGCTGTTAATTCCCTTCGGAAAGAAAATGAGAAATTATTTTCTTGAGAATCTTGAGGGATAATGGCATTCTACTTATTGCGTTGGTTGTTCATTTCATTTTTATAAAGATTTAAGAGTAAAACATGACAGTTTTCTTTTTATCTCTTGTGAAGAAATTCGAATTATTCGAAGCTCAAACATATCTCCAAGGAAAAAGAGGGCATAAAAGTAATATTAATATATATATATATATATATATATATATATATATATATATATTATATATATATATATACAGTATATATATAATATGTGTGTATATATATATATATATATATATATATATATATATATATATATATATATATATATATATATATATATATATATATATATATATATATGTTGTAACTTAGATGCTCTTGCGTGACAGAAGAAATCACGTGCTGGTATACAGAAGGGGATTATAAAGTAGTCAAGAAAAAAGTGAGAAAGAGAGAAAAAAAAAGCAAATAATATGAATAGATGGGAAAAAGGTGAACAAGTACTTCAAGGAGATTTGGCAGTAAGTAGTAAGATTGTTCAAGATCTTCGTGGCTAATGGAAATTATGAATGTAGTGATGAAAAAACAAGACATTGAACGTAGACGCAAAGTTTTGACGCAAGAAAATGGGCCGTGAATTTAGTGTGGAGTGTTCAGATAATACAGCACTGATTGGGGATCGTGAAGAGAAAAAGCTTGAATTTGTTTTTAAAAGGAGAAACCTGAAAGATAACGTAGGCATGTATAAGATGGTTATGTGAGTAAATAGAAGCTAGGTAAATGAAAGAGTAAATATAAGAATGGATGATGGAAGAATCGAAGCTGTTTATTATTATTAGTATTCTTTAAAAATTACATCATTCGACGTAATGCTATACTTTTAATATATATATATATATATATATATATATATATATATATATATATATATATATATATATATATATATATATATATATATATATATAGCCTTTTCCCCTTTCCAGAGTGGGTAGCTCCAGAAATTTAAATCCGTAGGGATGAGGTTGCTTGCCCCTGTGCCCTTTTCTTAACTAGCTACAGCTGGTGCTCAGCCACAGCTGCTTCGATTAATATGCGACAATCCTGTTTCAAACCACTGGCCTTGTGAATGCAAGCCTCCAAGTTCTGTACCAATAAGATGCGGCATAGGATCTACACTATGCATTTGGTGTGATTTCGTGTGTCTAGTACGTGCATTTGTACTTTATTCACTATTTATTCACTAAACATTTCCTGAAATCTATGATTCATGGACGAGACTCGAGTTTTTTTTTGTTTTTTTTTTTTTGTTTTTTGCAATCCGCAATGCCTGTTTCGTCTCCAAGTCTGGCAGCCCCTAAGTTAAAGTCGCGACTGACTTGATTTGAGGTTAATTTCCGCTCTCTCTCGGAAGACTTGTGGAACGCAGCCTCGGCAACTTCATGATGTAGCACGGAAGAAGAAGAAGAGAGATTGTGTATATGCCATGATGCCGTCGTATCTCTCAGCTCCTTCCTTTGGGCTGTTGACATCAGTATCATTCCATGCAGATAACAAGTCTCTTAACGGAAAACTGTTTTATAAGAAAATATAAAATAAAAATAACAAATATCTGCCATGCAGCCAGATTTGCCATATGCTGTATATCCGTCCAAAATGGTATTCCATTTTTTTTTACTCATATTTCTGGTACCTTTTGTTTACGGATATATATATATATATATATATACATATATATATATATATATATATATATATATATATATATATATATATATATATATATATATGACTGAAATATTTTCTGTTAAAACAGAATTCCACCAAATATAAGGAGCCCATAAAAACGCCAAAGTGTAGAAAGGCTATATTTCAGAGACCAAACTGTCTCTCTCTCAGGCAAAAAACAAAAAATATATATATTTATACACACACACACACACACACACACATATATATATATATATATATATATATATATATATGTATATATATATATATATATATATATATATATATATATATATATATATATATATATATATATATATATCTGCCATGCAGTAAGCTTTGCTGTATATATCTGTCCAAAATTTTTTCCCATTTTTTTATATTCATATTTCTGGAATCTTTCGTTTATGATTTTCATCACTCCTACTCCTTTTATTATTTTTTCTTCTTGTCTCCTTTTTTTTCTTTTTCCTTCTGGTTTCCCTCCCCCATTCTCCGCCACCATGACTCTGATAAGATTATGACGGCGCCGACCGTCTGCTTGTTCCATATTTTCCCCTTCCCCGCTTTCTAAGTCCCCCTTTCCCATTGTTCCTCTATCTTCCCTCCCTTCTCTCATGCACTAGGTTCTCTCTCTCTCTCTCTCTCTCTCTCTCTCTCTCTCTCTCTCTCTCTCTCTCTCTCTCTCAAGTGCTTATCCTCTGTTAAGGTTCTAGGTTCGTGTTCTTTTTAAGAATATTTTCTAAGAGTATTTTTATTTTGAGACATCCGTATAATTTTGGACTGGTTATATATTTCTGTATTTATATTCACAAATACATGCGCGCACGCGCGTACACACACGGACAAATATTATGTGTACGTATGTATATGTATTTATGTATCTAAGAATATGTATATATATAATGTGTATTGAGTGATTTATTAATTGATTGATTGATTGTAAGGAAATCCTCAATTCCAGTGGCACTTTTCATTTATTTTCCATTTCGAAAATAATCATATACTGTCTAAATGATGACTGATTTCCGCATCTGTTCTGCCAGGAAAGTTCATTTTAATCATTTTAATTTTCCTTAATTTCTAACAAAAGTCTTTGTACTTAAATCGTATTTTTATTGCGGTAGGGAATATTTCATAAAGAGATCATAGGGTGCCTACTTTCACAAGTAATGTTGATAAAACTGTAACATTAATAAGAAGCTGGGTTTGTGAGGAGAGCTTTAAGAACACTAAAGCTTAGTGTACGTGATGCTATTGAATTGAATTGAATTGAATACAGAATTTAGGCTAAAGGCTAAGCACTGGGACCTATGAAAGGAGGTACAGTAAAAGGAACGAAAGGGGTTGCAGCTAGGGGCCGAAGGCACGCTGCAAAGGACCTTAAGTAATGCCTACAGTGCACCGCGTGAGGTGCACTGACGGCACTACCCTCCTACGGGTGGTGATGCTATTCCTCGTGCTATTCTTCGAATGCCATCTAGTGTGAAAATCGTAAGTCTTAGCATGAGAGATGTGTGCACACATTATAAGAAAGAGACTGCGAGAATGTATGTAGACATCGCGGTGTTCAACAAAAAAGGGACGGGAGGCTAATAATAATGACCTTTACCTGCACTCGTTTAACTCGCGCCGAAGCTCGAACTCGTGAGAGAAATAACAAATATGTTGGAGTTCGTTCGATTTAATATTCAAGTTTAAACTCGCATGATTTTAGAACTCTACGCACAGTGCAAATTCTTGTGCGAGATTTCGTACGAGAAATAGCATCGTGTACACCCAGCTTAAGTTTAGCTCTGATGGGATTTTCTGGTTACCAGTAAAAGAATATGCGAAGTGAAAATCCAACGAAGAGAAATTTATTCTTAAATATATATATATATATATATATATATATATATATATATATATATATATATATAGATATATATTTGTCTTTTGTTGGTTTTTAACTTTCGTACATATAAATATAAATATGTGTATATACATATGTGGGTGTGTACATATGTATAAATTTACATATTTATATAGTTTTATATATATATATATATACACCGTTATATACTATATATATATTTTATATATTACATATATATATATATATATATATATATATATATATATATATATATATATATATATATATAGAGAGAGAGAGAGAGAGAGAGAGAGAGAGAGAGAGAGAGAGAGAGAGAGAGAGCATTAACCGTGGACTCTGAGAGAACCCGCTGCAATTTCGAAAGTATTTAATAAGTTCCTGATGGATCACCAAGAGGTGCATCGTTAGCATTTATGTTGCAAACTTCTTTCCTTTAAATCTCTATAGTAACGAAAAAAATTGGTTTTTATTGACTCCTTATCTTGTGTGAGTTTCCCTTGCTTAATTTTTGCTTTTGCCGCACTTCGGAAATATGCTTCATCATATACAAATATTATTACTCTCGTAAGCAGTGACTTTGATGAACATAGCAATATAACACGGGTTGTCGATGTGCAACAGAAAGTCAAAATGTATCATTTGTTTTTCTTGTGGTCTTCTCATATAGGTATAATCACACACACACACACACACACACACATATTATATCGTGGTACAGTGGACTTGCAATCTCTTCACTTGCATGAGCATCTTGCATAGAAACGGAAGGATAACATCAAAATGTATATATACATATATACATAAAAATATAAAATATATATATATATATATATATATATATATATATATATATATATATATATATGCATATATATAATATAATATATCTATTATATATATATTATACACACATATATAATTGTGTGTTTGTTTGTATATAATATTTAATATATATATATATATATATATATATATATATATATATATATATATATATATATATATATATATATATATATATATACATACATATTCTGTATATATATATACATATTATAGATATATATATATTATATATTATATATATATATATATATATATATATATATATATATATATATATATATATATATATATATATATATATATATAATTTTTTTCATGTTATCCTTCCGTTTCTGTACAAGATGCTCATGCAAGTGAAGAGATTGAAAGACCACAGTACCACTCGTAAATAAGAGGGGGGGATCTTGTGTCATATCATCTGACTTGCACAAGGATTTTGACAACGACCATACGCGTGTCTTGTCGGTCAAGACTCTTGTTCATGGCTTCGGCAAACCTATGCGGTTTCTCAGACCGTCTAATGTGACGGCGTTGTATCTCTCCTTCTCCCGTATTTCTGAAAGCACTGGATAAGGTTCGGTTGTCTCAGGTGACTCTTATTTACGCTTACCTTTTCCTTGTTGAAGGGGGATCGTGTCTTTTTTTTCTTTCATATTTGATTTCTTTCCCTGTCACTGGTATCATTGTAGAGTGCTCATAGTTGAAGGTTGTTTGGTTTTTTGTTGTCGGTACTTTGACGAAATTTATATCGCCCTGTTTTTATTAAAATCTTATTATATGACCTAGTTTGTACAGGGAGTTTTTAGT
>NC_089760.1:32635000-32637500 GCF_040412425.1 Macrobrachium rosenbergii
ATACTTGAACCATTTATGCATCGGTATTCCATCGTAAAAATATTATAGCACTTTATGAATATGCAGCGATCTGGTAAATTGTCAAATAGACAGTTTTCAATGATAGATAATACATTAAAAAAATTTTTTTGTCTGTTACTTAACCTCTTCAAAACGATTTACGAGTGACCATGTGATATACTTAGGAACAGTAACAAAAATTGCCATAAAAAAGTATATTCCTACCATGTGAATTCATGGAAATTCACGTCACAGATGAGAGCAGTATCCCATGTTTTTGTATTATAAGAAAATACCCACAAATAGTAGGCATAATGCAAAATAAAGTATACGCATTCAGGAACCATCGCAGAAGTAAAAGTGCCGTGAAATATGCCCACATAATGCATGAAACTCGCAAGACTAACTGAAATACAAAACTAATATTTGCATAATGCAGCCTGTAAAGTAGGATTTCAACACATAAAATATGTAGGAATAAATGCAGAGAAAAGAAAAGGACCCTTAGGAACCGGGTTCACAGAAGGGCGATCAATATTGTACAGAAAATTGAAGCAGAACGCATAAAAAAATGTAGACAAAGAAAAAGTATGCAAGTATGTTTATGTTTCATACTGTGTTGCATTTAACACTTTCTCTAGGATTTCGTGTATTCAGATACATTAGAATAAACTAGGAAGGTTGCACAGTACTGTACAGTACATAATGAAGGATCGCAATATATAGAAAAGATAGAATAAATGAAAGAGAAACATTCACATTCAGGAATAAAAGAGGAAAGAGAAATGTATAGCGCAGTGCATACAAAAGAATCACAGTGCAAAATAATTTAAAGAATGCAGGTGGGAAATGAAAGGGCACATTCTAGAACCACTTTAGAAAAGAAGTTGCACAATGCATTGCATTAAATAGAATTACAAAGCACGAAAGTTGTATGACTGTGCAGAACGGCAAAAAAAAAAAAAAAGGCAATTTCAGTTCAACAAAAAAAAAAAAAAAGTTCCTTAATAAGGGATACTGACGTCCGGACTGTGTGCCAAAACCTGAATAAAGATCATTTAAATATAAAAATAATAATTAAATATTGGCATGTACTGCACACAAGGTTATTTTTTACAGAGAATTATTGACTGCTTAAAAAGTAAATCACCATGAAATGCTAAATAAATGAATGACTCTGCACTGTCCCTTTATCTTGCACCTGTTGCATTATAAAAGATAGGATAAAGTAATAATAATAATAGTAATAAAAGCGGTTCCTGAAAAATATAATCTGACCAGTAGAACGGGGAACCTGACGCCCTTCTCTAGCCCAGACGTGAAGAAAAAAGAGAAGATGAAAGTAAGGGGGAAGGGCGTGATGATGTTTGCAAGCTAAACGATTGCTCATCGTCTCATTATCGCTCACTCATTCACTACCGAACGTTTTGTGACTTTTGACTGACCGTCAGGTGATCTAAATACTTTCTATTTCTTGGACGTTTGTTTGCGTGTATCTGTTGACTTTTGGATTTAAGTTTTGGCATAGGTTTGCATCTGTGTGTACAGGAATGCGTTTACTTGTAAATTACGTATATTTATATATGTAATAGGAATTTTTTTCTTATACGGATGTTACTGCAGTACTGCATGGTTAACACTCTGTCTTCAGACGCGGGAGGGAAAATGTTTTCCTGGAATGTTGATATTAAGATGTTTTACCTTATTTACAATCAGTATAACTTAGTCAACATAAGAACAATGAAAGGTTAATACAGAGAGAGAGAATTTATTACAAAATGAAGTGTTAACCCCGTAGATTCATGGTTCACTCTCTGGCATCAATCTATTCATTTCAATGTACACAAAACATTGTAGTGCATGTGAAGGGCCTCTGATAATTTTAACACTGATTTAGGACAAATTCCAATAAAAAGAATGAAATTATATTCACGGTTTGCACCTGAACTATTCTTGAACCATTATGTTTAATGTGTCTTTATGTTTTTGCATTTCTTGAGGTGGGATTATTATGTTCTGTATAGTTGCTGTTGTTTCTCATGTCGTGGGGGGAGTTTTGCGAACATCAGAATTTTATCCAGTTTATTTTGAATATGCTAAACATCTAATTGGCTGACCTGATGAAGATTCTCTTGAGTTTGGCATCATTCAGCAGGAATCGAAACTGAAAGATTCATGTCATAGCAAAGTACAAATACAATACAACATAGCGAAATATAATTCTCTTAATAACTATTACGGATACTGTCTAACCTACCAGGCCATTATAGATCACGAGAATTCAAACTCCAGGCTCCGACTTATATACAATATATGACAGCCAACCTTGTTATCCTTCGTAATAATATAAAGAAAAAAAAATCATATCTGCATCCCGGGATCGGATATCTCCAAAACCAGCGGAATGCGGGAAAGCTAAGACGCTCTTACCTCATCGCTTTTTTCTTCCTTTCTTTTTCATTTCCTTTCTTTTGTTTGTTTTTTAGTGGTTCTATTTTTT
>NC_089760.1:32642500-32682500 GCF_040412425.1 Macrobrachium rosenbergii
TTTGTGAACTGTCGTATATATATATATATATATATATATATATATATATATATATATATATATATATATATATATATATATATATATATATATATATATATATATATATATATATATATTATATTGGTAAGCTGGCATTTCAAGAGTGGGAGTTTTGCCTCATTTCCGAGAAAAAAATTCAACAGTGCATGATCCAAACCGGTCACAGTTATTGCCTTAACAATCATGGGATCCCAGATTGGAAGTCTGATCAAAATAAGGCTTAGGAAATTGTAGGTGAGGCATTTTGTCCAGTTTGTCAGCAAATGAAGTGCAATTTTTTTTTTATTTAATGTCCCTGAACTCCCTTTGTGTTATCGACTGAAGGTCGAAATTGTTATGCCTCATATAACGTACAACAAGGGCTAAGAAAAGTTACATGATCAGTATTTACACTTCCTTTTGCTTGCTTGTTTTTCTAATGTAAAGGATCGTGGGAAAACTTGTGGAACGACGTTCTGTACTGGGGATTTTTAATCGAATTAAACATTCTCTGTACATATCAATAAAAAGCGTGAGAGAATATAAAGTTTGTAAGTAGATAACAGTTCTGAGTCCAAACCCATGAATTGCAATAATAAAAGACATTTCAGAAACTGACATAGATGATCCTTTAGTGGTAATAGAAGATGATGTTTGAGGAAAGGTGTGACTCGGTGAGAGTAAAATTTGTCAGAAAGGAAGGAGGAATGCGACATTTAAAAAAATAAGCAAAAAATGCGCCGAAGTTTTCTCGGCGCAATCGAGTTTCCTGTATAGAGTATAATGCTGTATGAGACTTTCAGCCACGGCCCATTAAACTCTTAGCTGCGGCCCATGATTATCAGCCACAGCCCATGAAACTCTTAGCCCCGGCCCATGAAACTCAGCCACGGTCCGGTAGTGGCCTGTGTTGGTACCTATAGCAGTGCCAGAAGTATGATTATGGCTAACTTTAACCGTAAACAAAATAAAAACTACTGAGGCTAGAGGGCTGCAATTTGGTATGTTTGATGATTGGAGGGTGGATGGTCAACATATCAATTTGCAGCCCTCTAGCCCCAGTAGTTTTTAAGACCTGAGGGTGGACGGAAAAAAGTGCGGACAGAAGTGCGGACGGACAGACAAAGCCGTCACAATAGTTTCCTTTTACAGAAGACTAAAAATGAAGAACAGATCCTTTGATAACCTTAGAGTCTTCTTTCCCAACTGGAAACCACGAGGGTGAAGGCAAAGGGAAGAGGAGGCTGAGGAAGATGGAGGCAGCAGATTTGATAACCCAACCTAACGCCTAACCTAACCTTACAGGCTTACCCCTAATTTAACTGCTTGCCAAAGCACATGAAGCAGAATTTCTGCAAGTTAGCCTCTGTAAGAGGCATAAACTTAGGAAGTGTTTTCCAGACAAAATATAGGGGAAGATGCAAAGTAGCCAACTAATAACCCAGTAGTAACTGACTGGACAAGTCTTATGCTAAGGCCAGCCAATGAAGATAATAAAACTAATGCAAGCGTTGTTTTATTAAAATTGTGGAAAGAAGGCCAACCATTGGAAATGAACTAATGAAATGAACCTAAATAAAATATTGACCTAAAGTAATACAGCTGAAGTGACAGACTTAAGGTTTTTTTTTTTATAAAGATGGCGGTCTTACAGTTATTCAGTGAAAATGAACCGGCTAAAGGCTATGGCAAGAAAATACGCGAAATCATAAAAGTACCCGACACAGTTCAAGTGGTAAAATGATTAGAACAAGTTTAAGGATAAACTAGAGGAAATTAGAGTTACAAAACGGAATAGAACTGGCCTACGTGGTAGAAATCAACTAAATGAAAATTATATTGAGCAGAAGAAACAACTAAGCTGAACAGGTAAAAGAAATTGACACGGGCAGGAGTACCTTAATGGAGCTGATGTCAGGATAACAAAAGCCAGAGCGTAAAAGTTACAAAATCGAATGATGGTAATCCAGTTACATCTGAAAAACATAAACAAAAAAAGGGTAAAAAGGGAAAGAAGACAATGCCAACATATAGAGAGAATAAAGACAGAAAAATGGGAAGGGGTTATGGGTTCTAATGAAAGTATAATATCGGAAGGAGAATTCATTTGCAGCGGAAAGACCTCACTAAAGCTGAGAATATGGCGGAGGACGGGATCCTATTGCACCTCCCCCTCTTCTCCAAATTCCGGGTGGCCCACCAACTGGCAATTGCCATTTTCTATTAATTATTTATGGGCAAGATAACCGAGACTGGGAGAATCGGCCGGAGTAAAAAAAAACTAGTGGTTTGAACTTTGTATGAAAGTTGGAGGTGCAGTGGATCCGGAGTGACCCAGTTCCATATAGGCGACTCTGCGGCTCCTCCTCTGCGCGATTCAATTGGTTGAATAGAACCAATCGACCAATCGGAATTCAGATGGTTAGTGGAAGGAATTTCGTCTAATAGAGTGAAAGTGGTTCCAATTCATGGATCAACACTGAACGTGCTATATCTGGGATTCCTCGGCTAATAAATTATGATAAGGAAATCGTTACGTATGAATTATCTCTGCCTGGATCGCATGGAGGAGGAACTAGAAGGAGGAAGTGAGGTTTTAAACATTGTTCCTCCTTGTTTAATTTATGGACTTGCAAGATAATACTTGGTAGATTATTGTTGATATCTTTTGTTGTTATGAGATTCAGCTGGCAATGCGCCAACATGGACATTTTCTTATACAGTTAACCCGTTTTCTTCTTTTTGTGTAGTATCCTTCATTTTAATCCGAAATTGTACTTTTTCCACTCTTTATAAACTATTGAAATGCTGTGATTATGTACTGAATGCTATGAATATGTATTGCATTCTTTCATACGTGCATGAGTATCGAATGCAGGAATTTAATCAAGGTCGTTGTTTTTTCATCTGAAAATAGTGATCACCTCCTACGCATGCAAGCATGCAAAGGCAGGGAGGGAGAGGGGTTGGTGTAAATCACGGAATGAGATTTGAAGTGTAATCGAAAAATCGTTTGTACAGTCATACTTCCCCCATATACATGGATGTACACACTAGCACACAAACAAAAAACACGTGCATTCAGTTTGCACACACACACACACACACACACACACATATATATATATATATATATATATATATATATATATATATATATATATATATATATATATATATATATATATATTCTGTGTTGGTGTATATATATATATATATATATATACAAACACATATATATATATATGTGTGTGTGTGTAATGTACGTATTTGTGTGTTTGGGGAATCGTCGTATTTATAAAAAACTGTAGTAAAATATATGTAACAATATTCCATTAAGTATATTATGTGCGTTTGTTTGCGCTTGCGCGTGCGTGTGTAAAATGAATGGGTTATCAGGATTGACCCTGACGGGCTGTCCAGTAGCAATAGCCCGTGCTGGCACAAGGCCAGGAATGCCCGAATGGCATGAGAATCATTGATATGTCTAGTGGTGGGTCCCTCAGGGAGGTAGTGCCGTTAGTGCACCTCATGCGGTGCACTGTAGGCATTACTTAAGGTTCTTTGTAGCGTCCCTTCGGCCTCTGGCTGCAACCTCTTTCATTGTTATTACTGTACCTCCGTTCATATTCTCTTTCTTCTTACTTTCCTCAACTCTCTCCTAACAATTGGCTCAGTGCAACCGTGAGGTTTTCCTCTTGTCACACCCTCTGAAACCTTCTTACTGTCAATTTCAGTTTCAGCCCTAAATGACCCCGAAGGTTCCAGCGCTTGACCTTTGGTCTAAATTCTATGTTCTGTTCTATCCTGTCTAGTGGCTGGTAGATTAATATGAACTGTAGCAATAAACAATGATAGCAGCCGAAGGATATAAAAACCTTTTAACTGGTAGTTCTCATAAGATAATTAGTATGTTTTACAAAATACTATCGATACTTTTGATGAAAATAGACCACAACGGAAAGTTCTATTCATCAAAAAGGCTGTGCAACACAGTAGGGGGATCGTGGGCTAAACTTGACTGGTTTTAAGTACCAGCCTATGCAATTCGAATTAAGATGAGTCACAGAATAGTTACAGGCTGCTGCTTTCAGCCAAAGATAAGTATTAATTGAAATTAGACTGATATGTACTTATCTTTATTTGTTCTCACATACTGTCATTCTTTCAATAAAACAAAACTGATCATGCTATTGTTCTATTAGGTCTTTATTGAAGGCAGTTGTGATCACAGCGAACACAGAATTAGTTTGCTCTGCGAAAACTAAAAAAAAAGAAGATATATCAAACTTGAAAAACTTTGATGTAAATTGTTAATTCACTATGTATGAACAAATAGCTGTGCTTATCAGAAACTCAAGATTTTACTTGAAATTTGGAAGTTTCGAGATATTTGGTCTTTATATATTAACTGTATGACAGTAATCTGTAGTACAGAAACTCCGTTTAAAGCAAAGCGTTAAACTTTGATGTAAATTGTTCATTCATTATGTATGAACAAGTAGCTGTGTTTACCAGAAACTCAGGATTTTACTTAAAATGTGAAAGTTCCGAGATTTGGTCTTTATATATTAACTGTATGACAGTATTCTGTAGCACACTAACTCCGTTTAAAACAAAGCATCATTTACACAGTAGCAGAACAATTTCTGTAATCACGATGTAAAGACTGTGGCATATTATGAAATGAGCGCAGCCCCATGAGCAACACGAAAATGTTACACTCCTCCTTGAAAAGACCATTTTCGCGCATGCGTATAATTCACTAACCATTTTCTAATTATTCTGGAAAATCCTTTCGCCAGGCATCGTATGTCGTGTCATCTTGAATTTATCTCGGTATTGTTACAAGTGTGAAGGGAAAGAATGTTAATTGTTAGTTTTAAATACAGTTGATTTTAATTTTGAAGCTGCGGTTTCTTCGCGGTTTTCGTTCAAATTGGGATCTCCATAATTTTCTTTCTGTTTTTTTATTTATTTTTTTTTTTAGGAACGTACCCGCAGTTGTTCTGGGTATTTGAAGACTTGGAAGTTTTATTTAGGTCCGTTTGCATTGTTTGTGCATTCATTATCTTATTAATGTTTTTCATGACTATCATTAAATGGTATACGAAAGACTTCAGCAATCTTGCAAAAGTCAAATTATATATATATATATATATATATATATATATATATATATATATATATATATATATATATATATATATGTATATATATAAATAAATATATATATATATATATATATATATATATATATATATATATATTTATTTATCTATCTATCTATCTATCTATCTATTATCTATCTATATTATATAATATATATATATATATATATATATATATATATATATATATATATATATATATATATATAAAATATATCGTGAAACGTAGACCAGACAAAAAAATATTCTATTAACAAAACAGTGATAAGAATAATGTTATATCTATCTATCTATCTATCTATCAGTCTATCTACCTGTGTGTGTGTATATATATGTTATATATGTGTGTGTATGTATATATATATATATATATATATATATATATATATATGTGTGTGTGTGTGTGTGTGCGTGTGTGTATGTATGTACACATATAAAATGTTCATATTTTCCACGTAAAGGACAGACTAACAAGCAATTGAAAACTCGTATGAAGCCTAGATTTTGATAAAAAGCAAAAAAAAAAAAAAAAAAAAAAAAAAACAGAAAAAAAGTAATTGGAAGGGAAGGGATCAAGCATCGGGATTTCTGATGTTCAGAGAGAAGACGCTGGATATAACAGACCACTATCCGAAACTGTATCTGACATTTGTGAAGAGGAGACAACAAAAGGCAAACGGCGATGTCGATGCTTATGTATATTTTTTGATTTAATACTGCCAGGAAAGAAAGGGAAAGATCCCAAATCTGAGACCAGCGTTTTTGTATGATGGTCAGTACTAAGGTATAATAATCATCTTGAGTGTTTGAGTCTGTGATCTGTCTACAACAAGTATGGAACATTTGAACACTCGATCTTTCAGCTGAAGAAAGGGACATGGTTTTGTTTGCGTTCAGACAAGAGAAAAGTTAGGTGAGAGAGAGGAGAGAATACCTTTTCTGATTAACAGTTTACTTTTCCAGATATGCCATCAGGATATCAAGTAGCAGGTAAAAGGACAACCTTATTGTAAACAGTTGATGGGTGGACGGAGACTGTGGATATATGAATTTATGTATTTAATTAAAAAAAATTTTTTTCCATAACAAGGTGAATGTGCTTACGGATCATAATGAAACCAGCATCATTTATGGAAGTTATTGTCTTTATATTTGCAAGACGTGGTTGTTATTTTTCTCATTTAAGAATATACCGTCACGAATTTCGTTCTTCTGAGGAATACTGATCTGTGGCACGTCAATCATTCTGGTCAAGGTTGAAGTTCAATCAAGGTTTCCTTCTACTAATTACAATATCTACGCGATGTCAGGTGGAAATGACATAAGAAATACCAGCCATTTACGTTTACCAACAATATTTGCTCACCTATTAGCAATTTATTAAAGCGCAGTATTCGATCAAAGGTATCAAAGATCGATCCTGGATTTGCCATTAAAAAGTCGAAAACGGAACGTGACGTATTCCGCCGTGAGTTGGCTGCTGTAAACTTGGCTTATTCTTTAACCGCGCAGCCGAAGCACCGAGGCTTAAATGCAGTTCGGTTTCAATATCTCAAGCCAAGAAAGACAAAAGCTCACAGTTGTCAGTGGTGTCGCCGTTAATAGCCAGCTAATTACGTTTCTTGTGCTTTGGGAGAGGGCGGTGTCGGAGTAGGCAGGCAGCCGTTATAAGGAAGACGGAAGACGATTCAGGCTAGACTGGACGACGTCTGCACATGCACACAAACGCGCACACGCACACTCTGGGTTAGTAATAGTAGCGGCTGCGGCTGCTGGTTAGTTAGTAGTAGTGTCTCTCACGCTGTTCTCTCTATCTCTCTCTCTCTCTCTTTCCACTCTCGTAGTCTGAGTCAGGCAGTGTGTCTTGTCTGGCTCAGTTGTGGCGTGGACAGCGAGTCGTGTGGACGGTAGTGATTGGGTTGTCTCAGTGGTTTCCAGGGCGCGAGACGCTTCGCCCCCGCGATAACATTTCTCCAAACTTTTTCCGAGATCTTACGTTTGTCATTATTATATTTCTGGATTCGAGGAGGAAGTGTTGTCGTTCCGACTGGCATTTTCTCTCTTGTAATAACTTGTCCTGTCGAACGTGACATTAACTTTTCCATTTCGACAGCTTAATTGTGTTTTTTTTACTGCATTTACAAACTTTTCTCCTGTGGTTGAACTTTGCGTTTTGGAGCAGCGATTATTATTGCTGCTGAGCGAGACAATTTACCTCTCTTTTCCAATTAAGGTAAGTTGATTTTCTAAAATGACGGCACTTGCTATCTATCGATAAGAGAAATAGTTTATTATATATTATGAATAAATTAAAATGAATAATTTCGATGCTGATTTGTGATTGTTTTGACAGTTTGTCCAATAGTAACGTCAATTACTACTATTAGTAATACCTTTACTTATTTAGATTAGATGTTGCGGTTTTATTTCTTATGACATACGACAATCTCAATAGAAATCAGAACCAAATATTTTTTGTAATGAAATTGGAAGTTGTCATTTTAAAAGTATTTTTCGAAGATGTCTTTTGGTTGGCATTTGTGTTAGAGAGAGACAGCATCTTTCATAATCGAGTGGACGATATGGCTTCGAAGGAAAGGCATTTGGCGGCATCCAGGAAAGAATTTTTGTAAACCGCCTTGCTCCTGGCTCTCCTCCCCCCACCTCTCTCTCTCTCTCTCTCTCTCTCTCTCTCTCTCTCTCTCTCTCTCTCTCTCTCTCTCTCTCTCTCGCCTATTAATTGGAAACTTGGTTGAGCCTCGGAGAAAGTTATCAAACTTCTTTCAAAACCTAATTAATTTTTAGGAGGAAATTACCCGTTTTTTCTCCTTTTATTTTTACTTGTCTTTGATTGGTTTGGAGGATTGACGAGTTATTTTACTCTCCACTGAAAATCTTTTATTCTGGCTTATGTATTTCAGGAACATAATTTGATACAGGATGATAAATGACATGAATATTATATATATATATATATATATATATATATATATATATATATATATATATATATATATATATATTATATATATATTATATATATATACTCGTACATATCTATAGATATACATACTGTGTGTGTGTGTATTCCTTTTAGAACTTAGTATGTGGTTATTAACTTCTTGATTTCCTCCGTGAAACCGCCTTTAGATGACTAATTAACTGGTTTATAATTTTTTATTTAGGGCAGAAGTCCATATTTATTATATATACATATGTATGTAAATGTATGTGTGTATATATATATGTTGTATACTGTATATATTTTGTGTGTGTGCGCATGTGTATCTTGCTAAATATCAACAACAGGTTACGCTGTGATTCAAATGAATTATTTGAAGGATTACTGGAAGGATAGCCTCCGAATCTGCTGTCTTAATCTGCATATTCCCTTTCATCGGTAATTGGATCTTACTTCATCGCGCATATCCGAAGGCTCTATAATCTCGATTTCTTCAAGAGTCGCTTTTGGAATCGCAGAAGGAGCGAGTTTTTTTGAAATGGGTCTTCGTTACGTCACACTGGACATTATTATTTGGTTCTTACTGGTTTGCTTTCTTCTATAAGGTGAAGGAAATAGAAACGAATTCAGGCCCCCCTTCACTCTCTCTCTCTCTCTCTCTCTCTCTCTCTCTCTCTCTCTCTCTCTCTCTCTCTCTCTGACACGCACACAAACTCTTTCTTGTTAAATTTAATGTGAATAACCAATAATAAATGTAAATGAATATTTGAATTTGAACTCTCTCTCTCTCTCTCTCTCTCTCTCTCTCTCTCTCTCTCTCTCTCTCTCTCTCTCTAACACACACACATACACTCACTCTCCTTCGTTCTTGTTAAATTTTGTAAATAAAGATTTGAATTTGAACTCTCTCTCTCTCTCTCTCTTGTTAAATTTAATGTGAATAACCAATATAAACTGTAAATAAATATTTGAATTTGAATTCACTGGAAGTGTAGAGAGAAAGAGAGAGAGTTTGAATTTGAAGTCTCTCTCTCTCTCTCTCTCTCTCTCTCTCTCTCTCTCTCTCTCTCTCTCTCTCTCTCTCTCTCTCTCTCTCTCTAACACGCACACACACACACACACACAGTCTCCTTCGTTTTTGTTAAATTTTGTAAATAAAGATTTAAATTTGAACTCTCTCTCTCTCTCTCTCTCTCTCTCTCTCTCTCTCTCTCTCTCTCTCTCTCTCTCTCTCTCTCACTTTCAGTAAAGCGTAGATTTTGCGGAACAGATTTAATGTTACGTCGGTGTTTTTATCGTTCTTCATTAGTTATTAAAGAACTGACCACCTGGTATCTTCGTTGCCAAATGCAGCCATCCTTTGCAGCCGTAGCCTGTCAGAGGTGGACGAAGAAGGAAGAAGAAGAAGAAGAATAAGGGCTCTCGCAACATTCAGAAACGGCCGAGGAAGGAAGATCTCTAGTTTGTCCCTAAGGGGCCCGACCACATATTTACCAAGGGTGTCGCCTAAGAAGTACACACTCCTCCTTCGTCGGCCAGGCCTTCCACGGGTTCATCTGCTGCGTGCGAGTATTTACAATGGAAATTTCGGCTGTTGAAGAATTCGCCAAACAAACGCATGGATGGCGTTCTCTCTCTCTCTCTCTCTCTCTCTCTCTCTCTCTCTGGACTCTTCTCTCTCTCTGGATGGCATTCTCTCTCTCTCTCTCTCTTCTCTGGACTCTCTCTTCTCTCTCTCTCTTCTCTGGATAGCATTCTTTCTTTCTCCTCTTTCTAGATGGCATGCTCTTTCTTTATGGATGGCTTTCTTCTCTCTCTCTCTCTCTCTCTCTCTCTCTCTCTTATATCCAGCCATTTGCCTTTACAGTATAGCAGCGTTCTTTGGTGTTCTAATGTCAGTTTTATGGACTGCAACATTTTTTCCCTGCTATGGCATGATTTATTTCAGATGCTGATTCATATTGGTCGAATAACGGAACTTTACCCTTAGCATTTCAATATGATCTTGGTAAGGGCAAAAGAACGAATTTTGTGTGTGTGTGTATTGAACGGTAAAGCTATTTTCCCATTTGTCATATGGGCGTTAATCAGTTGACTTTATGACGTCTTGCCTTCCAGTCCTCTCTCTCTCTCTCTCTCTCTCTCTCTCTCTCTCTCTCTCTCTCTCTCTCTCTCTGGATAGCATTCTCTCCCTCTTTCTAGATGGCACTCTCTCTTTCTTTCTGGATAGCATTCTCTTCCTCTTTGTAGATGACTTCTCTGGATAGCATTCTCCCTCTCTTTCTAGATGGTATTCTCTTTTTTTCTGGATGGCATTCTCTCTCTCTCTCTCTCTCTCTCTCTCTCTCTCTCTCTCTCTCTCTCTCTCTCTCTCTCTCAGATAGCATTCTCTCTCTCTTTCTAGATGGTATTCTCTCTCTTTCTGGATGGTATTCTCTCTCTCTCTCTCTCTCTCTCTCTCTCTCTCTCTCTCTCTCTCTCTCTCTCTCTCTCTCTCTCTCTCTCTCTCAGACAGCATTCTCTCTCTAGATGGCTTTCTTTCTCTTTCTGGATGGCATTCTCTCTCTCTCTCTCTCTCTCTCTCTCTCTCTCTCTCTCTCTCTCTCTGGATATCCGTCTCTGTCTCTCTTTCTAGATGGCATTCTCTCTCTCTCTCTCTCTCTCTCTCTCTCTCTCTCTCTCTCTTTTTAGGTAGATTTGATCGTTGCTCTGAGGCCATGATGATTATTTTAGCATTTAACAACGCCTTCTCTGCTCTTTATCGAGGATAAATATAACCGACTCACCTTCTCAATCTTGTGTGATGGTTTCGCGTCGCAGGATTTAATTTACTTGCGTGTTGTCCTCCTGGGTTGCCTTGCCTATCTGCGCCCAATTATCATGAGATTTATTCCTTTTGAAGTGAATTAGGCCTATGCAGTAGATTTTTTATAATTTTTTTTAATTTCCAGCAAATGGACTAATTTTTTTTTTTATTCTTGTTGATGTGTAATGTATGAATGGCTAAAATTTGGAGTTTTGTTCCCTTTTCTTATTTTTTTTTTTAATTTCTTACAAGGGGACTAAATAGTTTTATTCTTGTTGATGTATAATGTAGAAACGGCTAAAATTTTGAGTTTTCTTCTCTTTTCTTATTTTTTTTTATTTATTTATTCTTGTTGATGTATGATTTTATAATTGCTTAATTTTGGGTGAAAAGTTTAAAAGCTTTGTCTTCAAGTAATTGTGGGTCTGACAAAAACTGCGACAGTAAGCGGTTCTTCCCACGCCCCCAAGAGACACCAGATAAGCAGCAGACGAAGAGGGAATATTCTTCCTTTTTTATGAGAACATCGATGACTAGAGAGTTAAAAGAAGGCTATATTTATTTCGAGTAGGCAGTATGTAAATGAAGGTCCATTAATTCCGAGGGGAACGAGGCCTATTGTCCAGTAGCGAGCGGTTAATTGTTTTTGAAAATGGTCCGTCGCTCTCAGACATACATAATTTGGGCAGTATTATCGCGATGGTAGGTTGAAATGACTCTTCCAGGAGCCTCTTGTATCGAAGGCGATATGTCCAATTTATAGAGGAGTTCTCTGACCCCTGCTTTAATGATATATAAAAAAAGAGCAGCCTAAATAATTGCATGGGCCTTCCCTACGGGCAAAGGTTTTCCGGGGCTTCGTTGACACAAGACATTTTAAATTTGGTTCGTGTGGGACAGTCTCCCTGAGGATGTTGCCCACGTAGGGGGTTAATGCCGTCAGTGCACCTCATGCGGTGCACTGTAGGCATAACTTAAGGTTCTGTGCAGCGTGCCTTCGGCTCCTAGCTGCAACCCCTTTCGTTTCTTTTACTGTACCTCCATTCATATTCTCTTTCTTCCATCTTACTTTCCACCCTCTCCTAACAATTGATTCATAGTACAGCTGCGAGGTTTTCCTCCTGTTACACCTTTCAAACCTTTATTGTTAATTTCCGCTTCAGCGCAGAATGACCTCATAGGTCCCAGTGCTTTGCCTTTGGCCCAAATTATATATTCAATTCAACTCAGCCTGAGGATCTTGTGCAACGGGAACCTCAAGTGCTCAAGCGAAGATGCAGTGCATTATTACCCTAAGGCATTTCTCCTTGTAATTTGCAATTTACTTACGTTTTTATCTATGTATTTGTTAATTTGCTGGGTATTTTTTCTTTTCTCATAACTGATCTCTTCTTTCTGTATTTCATATTATACCTTCTGTCACTTCTTTCAAATGAATGCCATATTCTCTGAAAGATTGAATTTCAAGTCAGTGGCCCATGGGGGCTTGATCCATATGAATAGGGTGCATCTTATAATAATAATAATAATAATAATAATAATAATAATAATAATAATAATTATAATAATAATAATAATAATAATAATGATTCTGAAGTCTCAGTTCACAAGTTTAGAGTCATCTCTAAAACGTCCTGGTAATGTTAGAATTCGATCATGAAGATTCGTGATTTAGGTGGTGTTGGAATATTATTTTAACCGTTAACAACTGTTTTACTTCTCTATGAATGAAAACTACTGTGCCGGCTTTGTCTGTCCGTCCGCATTTTTTCTGTCCGCCCTCAGATCTTAAAAACCATTGAGGCTAGACTCTAGAGGGCTGCAAATTGGTATGTTGACCCTCCACCCTCCAATCATCAAATATACCAAATTAAAGTCCTCTAACCTCAGTAATTTTTATTCTATTTAAGGTTAAAGTTAGCCATAACCGTGCTAATGGCACCTATTTAGGATAGGCCACCACCGGGCCGTGGTTAAAGTTTCGTGGGCCGTGGCTCACACAGCATTATACCGAGACCACCGAAAGGCAGATCTATTTTTGGTGGCCTTGATTATACGCTGTAGTGGCTGTACAGAAAACTCGATTGGGCCGAAGAAACTTCGGCGGATTTTTTTACTTGTTTTTGATTATGTTGCAATGGCATTAAATATGGACAGATATCATCGACCTTCAAAGCGAGTTTCAGGTACCATGTATTAGTACTTTGAAACCAGTGACTTGAATTACCGATTCTTCTCTCTAGGCCCATGCTAGGATTTTATGACTTTTTATAAAGGTTTGCAGACGTGGCCATCGTACGTGCTGTCAATTCTGTTGGGCCGTTTGTGTCTCAGTTCATCCTTTGTAATGCAAGATTTGGTCAGGTCACCGGTAGTTCCTTCAGAAAGTCCGTTCATTGGTTAAGAAAAAAGCCACTGTGGAGAACCAAGCCTATGTGAACAGATATAAAACAGGAGCTTTTTTATTGGGAGCCCGCTCATATTGGCCAATGGTGTCTTATCTTCGAGAACTGCATTTCATTATCTATGTAGTTTAACTTTCCCTTAGTAAAAAGATTACCTCTGGCACTGAATTGCATGATATTGCTTGGTAAGGCTGAGTTCTTCTCTCTCTCTCTCTCTCTCTCTCTCTCTCTCTCTCTCTCTCTCTCTCTCTCTCTCTCTCTCTCTCTCTCTCTCTCTCTCTCTCTCTCACACACACACACACGAATACAATTGAATGGATAAGTGACTTCTGATCACACCCATGGTCATCAGCTTGATAAAAAAAAAACTATCATAAAGTGATTTAAAATCACAAAAAAGTTGAAGCGATGTGTTTGAAAAAAGGCATTGATTGCAAAAAAAAAAAAATCACTGCAAATTTCTTTCATTTATTCTCCTAACTGGCAACATCGTATTTTAAGGTTGCCAAGTAAAATCGGCAAGTGCAAGCAATATGTAAAGATAAAGTATATATATATATATATATATATATATATATATATATATATATATATATATATATATATATATATATATATATATTATAACAGACACACACACATATATATATATAATATATATATATAAGAAATATTTAGATAAATGCCGTGGCTTAGGAAATTCGCTTCACTAATAGAAACTCCAAGCTACGGCTATCCTCTATTGATATTGATAGCTGGAAACGTGATGAGGAGGCAGCCAGTGACAGGATACTACTATATCTTGCAGATGTGTTGTCTAGTTATGCAAATAAAGTTAGTGACTTCAGTTACCAAAATAAAAGGGGACCACCAGATGGTCCGAATGTTGACCGGTAGGATGCCCCTCAGAGATAAAAGAGAATGATGATGATGATGATGGTGATCCCAGTTGGGGGTTAGTACCTATAGTGCACCTCACGAGGTGCACTGTAAGCATTACTAAAGATTCTTCGCAGCGTCCCCTCGGCCACTAGCTGCAACCACTTTCATTCCTTTTACTGTACCTCCATTCATATTATCTTTCCTCCATCTTGGTCATCCATCCTCTCCTAACAATTATTCACAGTGCAACTGCGAGGTTTTCCTCCTGTCACACCTCTCAAACCTACCCACTCTCAGTTTCCTTAACGGCGTTGAATGACCCCATAGGTCCCAGTGCTCGGCCTTCGGCCTAAACTCCATTCCATTCCATGATAACGACGATCAAGGTTTGGAGACTTCAAAACTCAGCTGACTTACGAAGCCGAGTCCGAGCCTCCAGAATCCTCGGTAATCGGACGTTCGCGAAAGTAGGCCACACTATCACGGAGCGGCCGAGAGGAGCTACTAAAGCAGTTAACATCCTGAACTGGGTCGTTGAAAGTTCCATTGCGGAGTTCCGGAGGGGCAACAACTCTCGGAATTGAGTTGGAGCATTTCTCAAAACGAGGGCTTAGGCTAACATGGCAGAATTTAATTGTTTACGAATCGTTACGTCACAGTGCAACGGTACACACACACACACACATTTTATATATATATATATATATATATATATATATATATATATATATATATATATATATATATATATATATATATATATATATATATATATATATATATGCACTCTGTAATACTTATACATTGCTAAGCGACTATTTGATCTGGAAAAACAAATAAAGAATTATATTCTTTCATACTATGTTATATCGACGTTTCCAAAATGGATTCTGAGAAGGATATTGCAGTTTGGAAAAGAACTTTTATTAGATGGGGGAAGCGTGTCAGAATCACCTGATATTTTTCCACTTATTATTATTATTATTATTATTATTATTATTATTATTATTATTCATATGTATATTATAACGGTGGAACAAGAATTTATCGTATAAAGCGATTTTCTGTTTAAATATTTAGTGTTCATAAATGGCTGAGAGAAGTCCTTAAATGACTAAACTCAGCGACTGTCAGCAATCCTGCCCCCGTGTTGTATAATAAAGGGGATATAAGCACTTCGCTCATAGGAGCCAAAGCAGAATCATGACACCGAGTTTCTAGAAAATGAGTAGCACTCAGTCTAAAATCTCTAGCCTTAGTTTTGCTCATCATGGGGGTCATATATTGACTGGAGTAACGATCAGCTATAGCAGGGAGTTTTCTAAATGGCATAGAAAGGTCTTGAGTTGTTGTTGACGCCTAAGAAAGGAATTATTTTCCTCCGAAAGTTGAACAGAAGACGCAAATCATTTTTGAATCGCCGCGAAATACTTCGTGCAATGCAGAAAAGTCTCTTTTTACAAATATATTTAAACTCATACATAACTGGATTTGTTTCGCCATTTCAAGACTCAAGCCACTATGAGTATTTTTTTTAAATTAGAATTAGAATTATTACATCAAAGATGCAGCCAGCGTAATTCATATCCACGAAGAAAGTTGTGGCAAAAGCAGCTGATGCTGTATCATTTACGAAAAAGAAGATGCCATGAGTATGATAATCCTGGTGATTTTTACTATTGGCGCGATCACTTTTACAACCGGTGTCACACCTTTATGTGTCTGTAGGTAAATGTCTGTAGGTAAACAGCGAAAACGGTTAGGTCCAGTGTTGATTCTTCGCATCAGTAAGAATTTTACGAGGGCTGCCGGGAAGTCTTCGAAATTTCTCTCTCAGCCTCTGGCAAAGGGCACGGAATATTTCACATGCGCTCCGTAGCCAGAAATTTCGAGTCTCGCTCTTGGTCCGGTGCCAACCCAAAGGGTGTCGGTGTTCCATATTCGAGGAAGAGGATTGCATAGGTGGCCAATGTAAAGGGCCGAATAAAATGGGGAGCGAGAGATTTTGCCGCAAGAGGCCACTGCTCTCCCAAGAAGAAGAAAGCAGCCTCGTCCAGCCTTGAACTCTTAGAAACTTAGAAAACTCAGAAAGTTTGTACAGCTCTCGGAACGCTGGAGCAAATTGAATACTATAAACCCCTACCGATGAGTTTTTGTTTCTTCCCCCTTTTTTTTTTTATTCTTCATACCGGATATCCAAGACCTTGTTGGAACACTTTAGACACGTAACTAAGTGTTAGGAAAACCGGTATTTCTGAGCTGCATATTCTCAAGTGCATTTTCGTGGGCACCATTTCTTGGTTTTATTTGCTGTTGACCTTAGCTGAGATTTATGTATACGGTAGTTAGTCGACTATGGCGAGGTGTAGTTATTGTGAAAATTGGATGGGACAACTCATTCCTGAAGACTACAAAAATCGGAAAGTTAATAGTTTTTGAGCCATCCTTCTAGAAAGAGAATGTATGTATGTATGTATGTATGTATGTATGTATGTATGTATGTATATATATATATATATATATATATATATATATATATATATGAAAAATAACAAAACTTAGTTAAGTAAAACGATGGCATTTAGTTTTTTCTTTTTTATTTATTTCCATGTTGATTCTCTCTAACTTCACCATGATAATTTTAATTTCAAATATATATAATAGAAAAAGTTGTATATGTATATATATAATATATATGTACACAGGTATGTATGTATGTAGGCATACAGTATTAAAAACGAATTGATTATATATTGGGAAATTTAGACATTACAGTAAATTTTACTTTTATTAAACGCAAAGATTCGCCACATTCCTCCGTTTACATAATATATATTCTATACGAGAGTTCATAATTTAAGCATTTTTAACTGGTCTAAGTCAAGAAGTGGCAAAGGTAGGGTTTTTTTTTTCTAAGATACATAGGTGAATTAGAAACAAAAGAGAAATTATGCTTAATTTAACCGATTTAGTTCCCTGCCTTTAGGTTTCCAGATTCGTTATACATAACAACAGATGTGATCCTGTAATTATGAGTGATGCTGCTCGACAGCTGTTCCTTAGGCGAAAATTTAATTTTGGCTATCGCTGCCCATAAGCCATCGGACCGCCAAAGTTTGGATTCTTACGGAAAGTGGTTTCGAGAACAGTGAATAGTTAGTTTAATCGGATCTCACAAAAAAAAAAAAAAAAAAATAGAGCTTGTATTAAGTGGAATGTTGCTCCTCGCAAGACGTTAAGCTTGAATGGTTCACTCTTTTATCGTATTGCTACCTACGTTTCGGGGCTCCGGGGGGCGGGGGCGGGGGGGAGTGTCGGGGGGTGTGGGAGAGAGAGAGAGAGAAGTCAGAATTAATTGCATTGTCAAAGAGCCTATGAGTTAACAAGTCGACTCATCATGATACGATAACTCCGAACTCTTGGAAAGGCGAGCGCTGTAAATTCCTTTTTACTCGTTGTTTTGAAAGCGGGGTAATGCAAGTTATCCATATTTGATGAGCGCCCTCGCAGTAACGACCCCCTTGTACCAAAATTCTATGGTAATAACCGCGTTCCGGAATATGAGAGGTCTCGAGGTATTTTATGGTCATGAGTGGACTCGCTCTGTTTCCGAGAGAGAGAGAGAGAGAGAGAGAGAGAGAGAGAGAGAGAGAAAGGCAGGCAGGCAGGCAGTGAGGGAGAACGAGCTAATACAGTAATGCCCTTATCTAGCCCGGACCCGTAGGAAACAAGAACAGAATGGGGAAACAAGAAATTTAGGGGCTAGGGGCTTGGAAGGAATAGACCCCCTTCCTGAAAGGGAAAGGGTTATAATTTGGAAAACCGGAAACGAGGAAATGGTTGAGAAGTTCAGATAGACATTAAGTTTATCAACTGACAGGCATTATAGATTTAACGAAAACTAGAATAATGAACCTTTAGGAATTACTGTGAAGACTAGAGGCAAAGGCATCACGACGAGGCCAGGGTGTTAATTAGACAGACGATCCACCTTCGATGCGAGTGGTTGGGGCAAAGCAAAAAATGTACGTGTGGTCGCAGGCGAAATCCATGTGCATATTTTTTTTGTTAATTCACGTATATAAGATTCCTTGCTTCTTGAAGTTTCAAATTTCCAGATCATTTGGGCTTCTGTTGTTGTCTCATCTCTATTACGTCTTTGTCCCTTACGTCACTGTGTTTTGTCATTTAGGAAAATAATTAGACTGACCTAACTGTTGCCATAGAAAAAGACAGGCTTGATGTATTTTTCGCTGCGTGTTTGCATAAGATATAGAAGTAAAGATTCGTTATAAAAGATTTAAAGGTGGTATTCATCACAGAAAATGTGATAACGCGTTTGGTTAACCAGTATTAAGAGTCGCAAATGGCCAATGTCTATCTGTTACTGGTACGACTTGATTCCTTTTCCTGAAGAGTATAATATGCTCTTTCTTTTTGGGATGTGTTTGTGTTACATTTACTTCAGTTGATATCATTGTTTCATTCTGTATTCACGATTCTTAAGGTGTCTGTCGAGTGTTGCTTCGCTTATATAATGAATTTGTACCAGTTATTCTGAGGAGGATAGGCAAGTGTGCATGTGATTGTGTTAGTGCAAGAAAGTTATCTTACTCAAGTGTTAAATTTAGACTGAATTTCAGTGGGAAACATTAACATCACGCCATATTTTCCTTCCTTTTTGCTGTCTAACAAAAAAAAAAAAAATAGTAATATTCGTTAATAATAACGTATGCCTGGTTACACAACACTTTTCTGTATACAAGCTCTAAGCATGAGTCGCGCGTACAGGTGCACAAGTCTGTGTAAGGCTACACAATACACTCGGGTACACCCGCGCTACACTTTTACGTTTACTTCGGGAATATCAGTACGCTAAGCTGGGCTGTGGAAGCCTTACATAAAGACAAGAACTGTCCATGATAGGAGGTCTAGGTTAGAATTCTTTGAAGGCTCCCCCTCCTCCCCTACCACTCATTCTAACCCCTGCCAACCCCATTTTCCACCTCTGGCTTTATCCAGCGCGTGGAGGGGCCAGTTTACGTCGACCTTCAAATTTGGTCATTTTCTTCTGTGGGAAGTAACCTGTTTTGAGTCAAGACCCAAAGAAATGCATGCTGCACAGTACTTAAGGTTTGGTTTGAATCGGCTTGTTTTTTCGACCACCGGCGCCTAATATGTATAGTACTTTGGTTGTCTGTACTGAAAAATACATGAGAGAGAGAGAGAGAGAGAGAGAGAGAGAGAGAGAGAGAGAGAGAGAGAGAGAGACGGACTGTGGTTTCTCCCTTACCGTATCCTTAACCTTATGCAGATCTCATTGGAAATATGTTAACTTGGGGCATCCTACTGTTTGCGGGAAACGCCCATTAGACATACCCCTTGCAGATAACATCTCTCAGCGTGTAGTGAAGAAAGTGGTACAGTCATCTGAAGGTTCGTTTAAAAGGAGTGAGGGTGAAATTGTGAAACTTACGAGTGGGAAAAACAAGCTTTGGATGTGATTAATATTTAGGAATCCACCAAGATTTCTTTTAATTTTCCAATAAGGTTCTCTTCTTGGTAGCTCGTTAACTGGCGTGTCCAGTAATATCTGGTGGAAATCGGTCACTCCTTCACATTCTACCCGTTCAGGTGATTCGTTGAAGTGATTCGTTCGTTATCTCAACAAGAATGGTATGTACCGCAACGTCAGACGACCCAGTAGATCTCCGTCCTATAGAGGAATATTGGTATGTCTCCAGAGTCAAATTCCTTGTTAAGTGGCTTCTCGTTGGCGCGTCTTGTAAAACTGGTTAGATTGCAGCTCATTGATTTGGCCCGACATATCTGGCCGTTGAATTGCTTGGTCAAATCTTTGGAAAAGATTTATAGAGTGGGAACTGGACACGTTCCTAAGCGTCCTCGGAAAAACAAGTCGTGGTTGCTAAATCTCTGCGTACTTGCTTGCTATCTTTGGATCATTGGAAAGTCCCTGGTGGAATCTTACACAATACTTAGCGAACTGACGGATGAACAAATGCGTAATCCATTCTGTAGCGTAACGATATTTTGTTATCAAGGATTATACAAAGCATAGAAGATTAAAAATCGTGGTATGATTGTTTAAAGGCGAGTCTCTGAAATCACAATATTATTAACTGAAGATTAGAATTGCTGGTTATATATATGTGTGTTTGTATGTATGTATATAGATATATATTTCTATATATATATTGTAATAGTGTATATATATGCATATATATAAATATATAAATGTTTATATATACAGTATATGTATATATGTGTGTATATATTTATATTATATATATATATATATATATATATATATATATATATATATATAAATAATATATATATATATATATATATATATATAATATATATATATATATGATGCAATAAAGCCCAAAACTACTTAGATATTAAAACCAGAAGGAATTTAATTTAAGGTTCATTGAACAATAGAGTTGACACACTGAAAGAGTCGACGGTTAAGTGCAGGTTAATGAAGAGCGAAACCTGCAATTCAAGCACTGGTTTAATAGTCAAGTGTATTGTCCAGTAAGTGGATCGGAAAGCAAATATATATAGTTTTATACTTAGTCATGAGTTGGGAACGTTGTCTCTCATCTGTGCATTATGCTGTTTGTTGTATGTTTGATGGGGAAGTCTTCCTTCTCTTTCTTCCATCTTACTTTCCACCCTCTCCTTACAATTGTGTCATAGTGCAACTGCGAGGTTTTCCTCCTGTTACAACTTTCAGATCTTTTTACTGTCAAATTCCCTTCCGGCGCCGAATGACCTCATAGGTCCAAGCGCTTGGCCTGTGGCCTAAACTCTATATTCTCTATACTTGAAGGGCAAGTATATACTTCCATTGCCATGCTAATTGCCAAACAGAATGTCCTTTCTTCATGAAGTAAAGAAACATATAATATAGTTTATGGTGCATTACTATACTGTCTGGTAATAATAAGTACCAAGTAAAAAAATGTGCCGAAGTTGCTTCGGCGCAATCGAGCTTTCTGTACAGCGTACACTTAAGGCCACCGAAAGGATATTCATCTTTCGGTGGTCTCGGTATAATGCTGTATGAGCCGCGGCCAATGAAATTTTACCCACGGCCCGGTGGTGGCCCGTCCTTATCATTGCCAGACGCACAATTATGGCTAACTTTAACCTTAAATAAAATAAAAACTACTTAGGCTAGAGGGCTGCAATTTGGTATGTTTGGTGATTGGAGGGTGGATTATCAACATACCAATTTGCAGCCCTCTAGTCTCAGTAGTTTTTAAGATCTGAGGGTGGACGGAAAAAGTGCGGACAGGAAAAAAGTGCGGACAGAATAAAGTGCGGACGGACAGACAAAGCCAGCACAATAGTTTTCTTTCACAGAAAACTAAAAAATTCGCAGTTATGGACATGAGTAAGATTGTTTTTATCAAAATACAAAAATGATGAAAATGGGAGCTTTCGACCGTTTGCGACGGTCCTATTCAGCCAACTGTAAACGGTAGTTGAAACGGTCGAAACTCCTATTTTAATCATTTTTGCATTTTGACCAATTCATTCTTACTCATATACATAACTGAATTTTTACTCATTAATTAATACTAGTATAGTCTCCTGATGAAATTAGCAGCTTATATATTGTGTCTAATTCTAACAAGGGCAAGATAATTTTTTTTTTTTTTTTTTTGCAATATTGAAGAGATCTGGGTCATCTCATTAGCCATATTTAGCTTCCTCACTTTGGTTTTCAATTTCCTTGCATGAGGTTTACACTTACTAAGAGATTTTTTCCTTTGCTTGGTCAGATTTAAAATTTACTGAAATATTAATATTCACTCAGTATTTATTTGTTCATTTATCCGTTCTTATTTTATTGGTGTCCCGTGTATTTTTCCACAGTATCACTGTAGGCATTATTTAAGGTTCTTTGCGGCATCCCTTCGGCTCCTAGCTGCAACGTCTTTCATTCACTTTACTGTACTTACGTTCATAGTCTCTGTCTTCCATATTGCTGTCCACCCTGCGAGGTTTTCCTCTGGTTACACCTTTCTGACCTTTCCACCCTCAATTTCCCTTTTAGTGCTGAATGACCTCATAGGTCCCAGTGCTTGGCCTTTGGCCTAAATTGTGTATCCCAAGATTGCATTACGGTAATAGCTGGAATCATTTGAAAGATGAAGTAAGTGTTGGGAAGGGCTCACATTTCCGCATGCCTTACTACCCACAAGCGTAAGGATATGAAATAATGAAATGCCATCTATAAGTGGAATCGTAAAAGCGCACGAGATTGGTAGGGAAATGTAGCCAATTGGGCTGCAAAGTTTGCCTGTGGGTAATGAAGAAGAACTTCACGAGAGAAATCATAGAAATGTCTGGCTCCGGAAGTTAGGCTTGCAAGTGATACAGTGTTCGAGGACGTGAGTTTGTTCGCATATTAACAAACGAAGAGTTCTGAGATTTGTTGACGATATGTAAAAAATTATTTTTAAGGCGGAAAGGTAGAGAACACCGTAGCTTTTATTATGTTAAATAACTAGAAAGTTAATTTCTCTTTCGTCTCATAGGTACTTCCATTTGCCGTTTTTTTTTTTTGTTAACTCGTGAGGTTTTAGTATGGTTTGCAATATGCCTGTATTACCTTTGTGTTTTGTCCATAAAATATACATAATTAATATTATTATTATTTAGAAGATGAATCCTATTCATATGGAACAATCCCACAGGGGCCATTGACTTGAAATTCAGGCTTTTAAAGAATGTGGTGTTCACTCGAAAGAAGTAACAGAAGATAAAGGAAAATACAGAAAGAGGAGATCAGTTATTAGAAAAACAGATATATTAACAAATTAATAAAGAATATATTAATGATAACAAAAGAGGAACAAGATAGGCACAATGACATAAAGAAGAAGAAACCTTGACATATCTTTGTGTCGTGTCGTGGAGGAATGAGATCGATATGTAATGGTGTTAAGAGGTTAAAAGAGTGGCTGTTTGTTGGTGTTCATCGAGGAGTCTGAAGGAATGAGGGGATAGTTCGAAGCTAAAAGCAGCGAGCAGCCTTTTCTTTTACCTCTCCTGCTCTTCAGACTGGAGAGTGAGACTTCGGTGTGCCTTGCATCCCAATGAAGTTGGGAATAAGTAGCTAATGCACCAAGAATCTCTCTCTCTCTCTCTCTCTCTCTCTCTCTCTCTCTCTCTCTCTCTCTCTCTCTCAGTGAAGTTGGGAATAAGTAGCTAATGCACCAAGAATCTCTCTCTCTCTCTCTCAATGAAGTTGGGATAAGTAGCCATTGCACCAAGAATCTCTCTCTCTCTCTCTCTCTCTCTCTCTCTCTCTCTCTCTCTCTCTCAATGAAGTTGGGATAAGTAGCTATTGCACCAAGAATCTCTCTCTCTCTCTCTCTCTCTCTCTCTCTCTCTCTCTCTCTCTCTCTCTCTCTCTCTCTCTCTGAAGTTGGGATAAGTAGCTATTGCACCAAGAATCTCTCTCTCTCTCTCTCTCTCTCTCTCTCTCTCTCTCTCTCTCTCTCTCTCTCTCTCTCTCTCTCAATGAAGTTGGGATAAGTAGCTATTGCACCAAGAATCTCTCTCTGTCTCTCTCTCTCTCTCTCTCTCTCTCTCTCTCTCTCTCTCTCTCTCTCTCTCTCTCTCAATGAAGTTGGGATAAGTAGCTATTGCACCAAGAATCTCTGTCTGTCTGTCTGTCTGTCTGTCGCTCTCTCTCTCTCTCTCTCTCAATGAAGTTGGGATAAGTAGCTATTGCACCAAGAATCTCTCTCTCTCTCTCTCTCTCTCTCTCTCTCTCTCTCTCTCTCTCTCTCTCTCTCAATGAAGTTGGGATAAGTAGCTATTGCACCAAGAATCTCTCTCTCTCTCTCTCTCTCTCTCTCTCTCTCTCTCTCTCAATGAAGTTGGGATAAGTAGCTATTGCACCAAGAATCTCCTCTCTCTCTCTCTCTCAATGAAGTTGGGAATAATGCACCAAGAATCTCTCCTCTCCCTCTTAGTGAAGTTGGGAATAACTAGCTGATGCACCGAGAATACCTCTCTCTCTCTCTCTCTCTCTCTCTCTCTCTCTCTCTCTCTCTCTCTCTCTCTCTCTCTCTCTCTCTCATATAAGCACGCAGAGGGAAATGCAAAACCGTTCAGCCAATTGCGCGTCTTGTTAAAATCATTATGCCTAAGCACATTGCACATGTTTAGATGAATGCGCACCTCAACTTCTTGCCACCGTCTTTGTAAGCAACGAAGTGTAGGACTTATTAACGACGAAGTGTAGGACTCTTATTAACAACGAAGCGTAGGACTCTCATTAACAACGAAGCGTAGGACTCAACAACGAAGTGTAGAACTCTTATTAACAGCGAAGCGTAGGATTCTTATTAACAACGAAGCGTAGAACTCATATTAACAACGAAGTGTAGGACTCTAATTAACAACGAAGTGTAGGACTCTTATTAACAACGAAGCTTATGACTCTTATTAACAACGAAGCGTAGAACTCTTATTAACAACGAAGCTTAGGACTCTTATTAACAACGAGGCGTAGAACTTTTATTAACGACGAAGCTTAGGACTCTTATTAACAACGAAGTGTAGTGCTTATTAACAACAAAGCGTGGTAGAACTCTTATTAATGACGAAGCGTAGTAAAACTCTTACTAACGACGAAATGTAGGACTCTTAATAACAACGAAGTATAGGACTATTATTAACGAAGAAGCGTAGGACTTATTAACAGTGAAGGGTAGAACTCTTATTAACAACGAAGCGCAGGACTCTTATTAACAACGAAGCGTAGAACTCTTATGAACGACGAAGCGTAGTAAAACTCTTATTAACGATGAAGTATAGGACTCTCAATAACAACGAAGTTTAGGACTATTATTAATGAAGAAGCGTAGGACTCTTATCAACAGTGAACGGTAGAACTCTTATTAATGACGCAGCATAGGACTCTTACTAACAACGAAGCGCAGGATTCTTATTAACAGCGAAGCTTAGAGCTCTTATTAACAACGAAGCGTAGAACTCTAATTAATAATGAAGCGTTAGGACTCTTAATAACAACGAAGCGTAGGACTCTTAATAAGCGAAGTGTAGGACTCTTATTAACAACGAAGCGTAGAACTCTTATTAACGACAAAGTGAAGGACTCTTATTGGCAACGAAGTGTAGGACTCTTATTAATAACGACGCATAGGACTTTATAACAACAGAGTGTAGGACTCTTATTAACAACGAAGCGTAGGACTTATTAGTGTCGACGTGTAGGACTCTTATTAACAACCAAATGTAGGACTCTTCTTAACAACGAAATGTAGGACTCTTATTAACAATGAAGTGTAGGTCTTATTAACAACGAAATATAGAACTCTAAATAAAAACGAAGTGTAGAACTGTTATTAACAACGAAATGTAGGATTCTTATTAACAACGAAGCGTGGGACTATTGTTAACAACGAAGCGTGGGACTATTGTTAACAACGAAGCGTGGGACTATTGTTAACAACGAAGCATAGGACTGTTGTTAACAACGAAGTGTAGAACTGTTATTAACAACTAAGTATAGGACTCTTATTAACAACGAAGTGTCGAACTCTTATTAAAAACGAAGTGTAGAACTCATATTAACAATTGTAGGACTCGTTACTAACGAAATGTAGGACTCTTATTAACAACGAAGCGTAGCACTCTTATTAACCCTTTCGCCGGTGTTTGTGGCTGGCGTCCGCATCGATAGCAGGTGACCGATATAAACAGACACCACTCTCGGAAGACGTTGGGCCTATTGTAGGAAGGATGATATTAAAGTCAAGATGGGTGGAGGGTCTCGAGATTCCTCTCTCTCTCTCTCTCTCTCTCTCTCTCTCTCTCTCTCTCTCTCTCTCTCCAACATCACCTCTTTTGCTCGAGACTTGGTTGCTGTCGTAACAGTTGGTCTTCTTGTCGTTGTTGACTCCTCGGTGGTTTCTTGTTCTGTTTGCTCTCTTTTGCCTCTTAATGGAGTTTACGTCAGGTTTATTTGTCGTTCGTCTTTCTCCCCTGTCATATATATATATATATATATATATATATATATATATATATATATATATATATATATATATATATATATATATATATATATATATATATATATATGTGTGTGTATATGTATATATATATATATATATATATATACACATACACATACACATGCATATACACACATACACACACATTCATATATGCTTAGGGTTGTTAATTAAACACATATATATATAGTGTGTATGTGTGTTTAATCAACGTTTCCATCTAAATTTTGCTTAGAACAAGCAGACGACAAAGTTCTAAATAACCTATATATAATATTATATATATATATATATATATATATATATATATATATATATATATATATATATATATATATATATATATATATATATATATTTTTAGTGTTTGCTACTTGTCTCATTCCTCATCAGTCTGCCTCAGTGTTCGTCTGCCTGTGGAGAAGTAGAAGCAGTAGCACCAGCTAGCTCCAGTTGTATGTCGTGCACGTACCCAACCTTTTAGGTACCAAACAAGTACTTTCCTCTTAAACGAGTCGGACTAAAACGCCCTTATTATACATGGGATCAGAGACCATTGGCGCAAGGTGCAGTTAATTTCGGCGCGATAGCGTCACTACTTTCAGGAGATAATGAGGACCGGATGTTACAGCGATGGCGCTGAAGCGACGGGAAACGACACTTTCCCGAAACCTTGTCGTCCTTCAGTAGAGTTGGATTCCTGCGTAGGATTAAAGACTCGGCTCTTTGGTGAGAGATGGTAGTCTATTCTGGCTCATGAGACGAAAGTTTTTCCGGTCATGCGCACGTCTAAGTCAAGTTAAAGGGATCTTCTTTGGAAACTGAAGTGATATTTGACTGCAGTTTCAGTGAAGGTATATTCCTGTGGATATGTTCCGGTCTTGCATTCTTCTAGAAGTGCGTCTAAGAAAATGCTAGCGAGACACTGCGTAGCTTCAGACTCAAGTTAAAGGGACCTTCTTAAACTGAAACATTTGATTGTAGTTACATTCTGGGTATAATCCTTAGGATATGATCAAAAGAAATCCTAGTGAAATTATAGTCCTTAGGATGTGATACAAAAGTAGTTGAAAGTGTAGCCTTTAAGACACGATGAAAATTTTGTTTTAGTGAAATTATAGACTTACAGCCTGTAGGATATGATCAAAAAGAAATTTGAATCGAAGGTGTAGTCCGTAGGTCATGATTAAAAAGCAGTTTAATGAAAGATGTAATCATTATAATTAGAAAGCAACTTTCGTAAATGTGTGAACGTTATGACATGACTGTAAAGTCATTTTAGTGAAGGTGTAGTCCTTATATATATATATATATATATATATATATATATATATATATATATATATATATATATATATATATATATATATATATATATATATATATATATATAGAGAGAGAGAGAGAGAGAGAGAGAGAGAGAGAGAGAGAGAGAGAGAGAGAGAGAGAGAGAGAGAGAGAGAGAGAGAATGTGTGTGTGTGCTCTTAAATGGCATGCAGGTCGTGTTTTGATGCATTCGGCATTCAGACTTTATGTCAATTAAGCTTGGGGCTTTCAAGAGAGTAGTAGTAGTAGTAGGAGGAGGAGGAGGAGAAGAAAGAATACAGTATAGTCACATGCTACTGCTCGTTGTATGTTATACTTTATATGATCTGTCGAATCTGATGGAAACCTCACAAGTGACTTCAGTACCAAATGGTAAGGTCCACCTGTCTGTTCATTATTGTCTTTTGTTCCAAAATTCCACAGGCTTCATGTAGAATGGAGGGGACCAGCCTATTAGAGGTCTCTCTCTCTCTCTCTCTCTCTCTCTCTCTCTCTCTCTCTCTCTCTGTCTGTCTGGGGAACCATCACCAGACAGCACTGAGAACTGCGCTAGACTCTTTGTACGGACGTGTGTACAGCTAGTAGCCTAAGCATCATGCTTAAAAAAATAAACTATATATCAAGTTTCTTGTACACATTTCAAAGGGAAGCGCACACGCACAGAGTCAGTCAGTAGACTTAGACTTCACAGTAGTGGCGTTTATGTGTCATGTCAACAAGAGTCTTATTATTATTATTTTCTCTTTACAACAACTAAACTTCGCGCGTATTACAGCTCCCTCATTCATTTCGAACAAGAGGAAATGTGGGGGTGTTTTCCTTAATCCCATAGATTTAAAGGAAGCCCCTCCAATACATACATGATACACGGAACTCCATTCCTTTATTCGTCTCATGCCACGTTCTTTGGCGTTAGGACGCCTTATTTAGTACGGCGTTTCATGTAGCTCACCGCATACATTCACGTAGTTCAGGCACACACCCCTCTGATATCGTAGTTACGAGACTGAGAGAGAGAGAGAGAGAGAGAGAGAGAGAGAGAGAGAGAGAGAGAGAGAGAGAGAGAGTCTAGTGGCTCTGTGTAATTTCAACCGCTGGCTAGTGATTATGTTTATCACTTCGTCGCCTTTGAACGAGCATTTCTTCTTCTTCTTTCTTCTTCTTCTTCTTCTTCTTCTTCTTCTTCTTCTTCTTCTTCTTCTGATTTTAATCAACGTTGCTGTTGTTACTGAAGTAATTTCGCTTTTCGTAATCGTAAAGACACTCACCTGTCTTCCCATGAATTTTGTAAGGTTTACATTTTCAAGGTAAATATCTGCTAAACGTTTACGGAGGTGCAAATGTGTGTATAAGTGCGTTTGCATGTGTGTGTTTGTTTGTTTGAGTGGCTGAGAGAGAGAGAGAGAGAGAGAGAGAGAGAGAACTACACATCCTGCTATGGAATATACACCATATCTGTAGCCTCACAATTAAACAGGAACCTGTTTACTTGCTTTTTGAATACGTAATTATGTTTTGATTTGTGATCCTAGATGTACTGTACACCGAGAAAGACAGTTCCACAAGTTAAAAGCTGCTGTGGTTTAATTCATAAAGCGCGAACCATATCAGCAGGCGTACGATGTTGCCAGGGTAGGGGTAGAGAACATTGAAACTCAAATGAAAGGCAAAGGTCACCAATTTTAAAGGATGTGGTGATAAATCTGAAACTTGCCTTGATTCTTCCAGCCGTTATATGTGTGCTGTATGCGGTCTAGTTAATTATTATATAGTTTCTAGTCATTCACGGCATAGAAGACCGTGCAAGTTGTGTACATTTTTGTGAGAATAAATAGTATTCTGCAGCTATGTCAATATGATTATAATTTGCAAGAAACAGACCCCTTATTCATGAGCAGTAACCTTGATGGTCCGATCAGGGACGTGAAAAATATGCGTTTGTTATTGATATTTCTTTGAAAAAACGTCCTCAGTGTCCACTCTGCTTATTTGTAATAGTTTGCGTAGAAGTTAGTGTGAAATGTCTATTTATTTACATATTCGGCCTCGGAACTCTCATAGGAAATTGTATCCAAAAAGTAGTATGAATAATTGGAAAGTTAAGAGGTCACCGTGGTTAATAACCATACGACGTCTTTAGAAATGAAGTCTCCAAGATATTTGGCTTTGAACTTTTACATAAGTTTGTACAAGGTCCAAAGATAAGGACCCTAAGTTTATGTAATTATGTTTCGGGTCGTACAAAAATTGGGTGACATCTCTTTCGGTATTGACTGAAGTGCTTGCGTTCGATTTTCTCCTCATTACAGCCGGACTTATTTCTGCTATACTTTTCATTTTGGCTTAAGTCCATATGACTACAACATAACTGTAGGATGATGGTAATAAACACCGGCATGGAATCAATGGTAGAGTGTGATCTAGCTGGGATTTGCATATAACTATAATAACCATGGTAGCAATGATGCCATAAAATAATGATAACAGTACAACCAAAGTAGCAAAAATGGGGATAGAGGGGTTGGTGTAAGTAAATAGTATATCACAACTATCAGAATAACTAAGCATAACAGCACTAATGATGATGATAATCTTATTGTTGTAGTGGTGATAATAGGTAAGCTGTATGGGTACATACGTTTAGGAAGAGCCAAAACGTTGCTGCTTAGTAAAAAAAAAAGTTGTACTCGTAAATTATAGATATTCAGGGACACTTGTAAACAAACCGAAACATAAGGTATGTCAACAGGAATCGATGTTCAATAGAAATACTTGACAGGAAGCCATAGAAAAATATTGCAGGTATTTATCAACATTTAAGGAGAAAATGTGATGTAAACAGTCAAGATAAGAACAGCTAAAGTTACAGTTTCGTAATTCCTGGCAGAAGACATTGCTTACAACATAAATGACAGTATCCCACTGGGGGTGGGGTGGGGGGGGGGAAGAAACGCCGAGAAGCCCCATCCTTTATAGGTAAAATGCCTCCCTTTTCAATTTTTCACTCAGCTTTGCCACTCAGCTGTCATCACTCTTTAAGACATTTGGGATCAGCTGGTTGCTGCTGTTCATCTTGTTCTGTATGAAATTCATTTAATTTTCCTTGAAAGTACACGACTCCCGAGATGCGGGAGTCATCTGAGAGAGAGAGAGAGAGAGAGAGAGAGAGAGAGAGAGAGAGAGAGAGAGAGAGCTTTCTTAAGATTTGTTCGTGAGAAAAGTCCAACAAAGGATTTCCATAAATTGTCACCATACCTTTTGAGAGGACAGGGGAGATGTGAGAGAGAGAGAGAGAGAGAGAGAGAGAGAGAGAGAGAGAGAGAGGTCTGACCACAGGGAATGTCCTTACAAATAAGGGACACGCGGCTTACTTTGGTTCTCTTTCTACTGAGGCGTTAAATTCCTCTTGTCCTGATGTCCGGTGCTTTTTACCGATTTATTTAAGGGAGAGGGACGGGACCAAGTCAGCCTCTTGGGGTCGACCCATCATCTCTATACCTGTACCGCGACCCTCCTCCTCCTCCTCCTCCTCCTCCTCCCCTGCCCATATGGGGTTGGTTTTGTTTGTTAGCCTTTTCTTTTCTTTTCTTCCGTCCTGAGGGGCTCGTTTGACCCGTCGTTTGTAGTTATTAGTATATTGTTGTTGTTTGTTGTTGTAAACTATAAAAAAACTAACCGCGTTCAATGAAGATGAGGATAAGTAAGACCTTTTTCTTGTGTGATACGTCTTGATTTACTGGTGTAGTTTTACCAGCATATAAAGATATGTTACACAAGAATATGGCCTTATTTATTGTTAATAAACATATATTAATGATGCATTTTGTACCCTTTGTTGTATCTACACTCTGTTTTTGCTTTTTGATATGAGCAAAAATTAGGCATGTTTTATTATTATTATTATTATTATTATTATTATTATTATTATTATTATTATTATTATTATTATTTGCCCTTTGGTGATTTCTTCTACATAACATTTTTGACTAATTTCTCCATCCGTAATAAACTAAGTTCTGTGGAGAGCTACACTGGGCAGCTCTGACCAAGAGAGGTTGTACTATGGGTGGAAAATGGGATTATCGATGTTTGGCATCTCAGTAAATGATCCATTGGTCTCCTACTGATCACTGGGTGTTTTGGAATCGCGCCGCTTCCCGCCCGTTGAGACGCCCTCTTTCTTTTCCTGACTGAGCCGGCTTTATGCCAGCACGGGCTCTTACCCATAGAGCAGCCCGTAATGACCATCTCTCTTCCTGCCCCTGTGGGTCAATGGGAGCCAAGAATTGGCGGCCAGAGGTGCATTAAATTTTCTTTTTCACTGGAATTATTTCATTCAGGGCTCTCTCTCTCTCTCTCTCTCTCTCTCTCTCTCTCTCTCTCTCTCAGATGTACACATTACATTTTCTTTTCGATGGAATTTCTTGATTCAGAGCTCTCTCTCTCTCTCTCTCTCTCTCTCTCTCTCTCTCTCTCTCTCTCTCTCTCTCTCTCTCTCTCTCTCTCTCTCAGGTGTACACATTAAATTTTATTCTTGACGGAATTTCTTCATTCTAAGCTCTCTCTCTCTCTCTCTCTCTCTCTCTCTCTCTCTCTCTCTCTCTCTCTCTCTCTCTCTCTCTCTGCCTACCACTAAAACTCGTAGAGGGCTCAACCAATAGGTAATACGATCCTAGGGTCTAAAAGTAATATCATCGCTGTCTGATGATATCTCAAAATAACGAATCCGTTCTCAAATTTGAAGGTCCCCCAGTCTTTCATAATGGTGGAAAACAGAAATCTCTTTAAATCGTTTCATATTCTACATTGCATATTTTTCTCTTTAATATCTTGACCTGTTTCGGCAAATAATTGTTGAATTTTCCACCGTATTTATTGATGTCTTGTTGGAAAAAAAAAAGCCGTGGAAATGATGTGCCAACTTTTAACATGTCCATCAAGCGAACGAACCTTGATGTGTAAAATATATAGATATGGTTAAATTTAAACTCCTAAGTCATTTAACAAGATTAAATTTGCTACACTGTTAACATATCCTATTCACATTTACATCTCTGAGTGCTATCCATTCTTCGGAGTACTTTCCATTCATGCAAGGAAACTCCCTTGCGACAACAGTTGTTGCTTTCAGTGCTTTTGAATTCCTTTTTCTTTTGCTTTCATTACAGGACGCATCATTTCTCGCAAAGGAATCTGGGCTTGGCGCTGAAACTGACGCCTCTGCAAGATTAAATAGTTTGCGTTTATTAAGCCGTGTCACGGAAATCGCATTGTCTTATAACTTTTCCCTCTTTTTCTCTGCCGCTCTGAACTTCTCAAGAGAAGATTTTGGTTTGTTTGTAGTCGCACTTGCATCATTCATTCTAGAGAGAGAGAGAGAGAGAATGGTTTCACCCTGGTGGTTTGAAGTTTACCTCGTCGAGGCCCTCCTGTTTGATGAAGTTTGGCGGAGTACTCTCTCTCTCTCTCTCAAACACACACACACACCTCCTTTGCGACCCACAACCTTCGGCTAACAACCACGTACATCATTCAAACGGTTGTCATTCATTTGTAATTTGAACGCGCTACACCATGCATAATGGAGAGAGAGAGAGAGAGAGAGAGAGAGAGAGAGAGAGAGAGAGACAGACAGACAGACAGACAGAGAATCTCGAAAATGCCACTTCTATTTTTTTACGCTAACTCGTAACTTAATGTGTTTTTGCTAAATTAACTTACGTAAGGCTTCGTAGCTGCAAGCGAGTAGCTAGCAATTAACAAATAAAGCGGTGTGTCCGAAAAGATATGATCACTATTCATAGCGTGACGTATAACGCCATCCTGCTCCTAGTCAGAGACTCTATTAAAGGCTAAACAAGGAAGAAGGACTCACTGGGGGTGAAAAGTGTTAATGAATTATATAATCCTCATTGAGGGAACATCTGAGGAGACGAGGATGACGTCACGTCACTGTTGACGGAGGAGAGAGAGAGAGAGAGAGAGAGAGAGAGAGAGAGAGAGAGAGAGGTCTCTGCCATCCGTTACATCGATCACAAAAGCGCCTCCTGTTGCAACTGTTATTTTCTTCTTCTTCTTCTTCTTCTTCTTCTTCTTCTTCTTCTTCTTCTTCTTCTTCTTCTGTCTTGTATTGTGCGTGCTGTATGTATAGATGGAGGACAGGTGTGAAAACTATGACTTAACTATCGATATCCCAGTAAGAAGGTAGTGCCGTCAGTGAAGCGCTCGCGGTGCACTGTAGGCATTACTTAAGTTTCTTTGCAGCGTCCCTTCGGGCCCTAGCTGCAACCCCTTTCATTTCTTTTACTGTACATCCTTTCATATTCTTTGTCTTCCGTCTTACTTTCCACCCTTTCTTACCAGTTGATTCATAGTGCAACTGCGAGGTTTTCCTGTTATTACGCCCTGCAAACCTTTTTACTGTCAGTTTCCATTTCAGCGCTGAATGACCTTATAATTCCCAGCGCTTGGCCTTTGGCCTAGATTCTAAATTCTATTCTAACTATTGATATGCCTCACACTTCTTCAACAAGCAAATAAATCTGTAGTGAAACATCCACGGGAGTTATTTTATTTTTTGTCGTCCACTGAAGATGACGATAATAGCCATCACGACAACTGCTTTCTTTGCATACTTGTTGTTTTTTATGCGTTTAGGGTATTAAGTTATTTTTTTTTTGGAACCTGTGTAAAACAAGCACTGACACTACCATAATAAGGCAAACTTCTCTACGGTTGCGTGATTAGTGTTAAGAAATATGTTTATGACAGTTATGTCATCAATAAACAAGTAAAAAAATGCGACGGAGTTTCTTCGGTGCAATCGGGGTTTCTGTACAGCCGCTACAGCGTATAATCAAGGCCACCGAAAATAGATCTATCTTTCGGTGGTCTCGGTATAATGGTGTATGAGCCGCGGCTCATGAAACTTTAACCACGGCCCGGTGGTGGCCTATCCTCTATCGATGCCAGAAGCACGATTATGGCTTACTTTGTCCTTAAATAAAATAAAAACTTCTGAGGGAAGAGGGCTGCAATTTGGTATGTTTGATGATTGGAGGGTGGATGATCAACACACCAATTTGCAGCCCTCTAGCCTAAGTAGTTTTTAAGATCTTAGGGCGGACAGAAAAAGTGCGGACGGACAGACAAAGCCGGCACAATAGTTTTCTTTTCAGAAAACTAAAATATCGGGAACCTATTGGACTCTCTCGTTAGTATATATTGGTTGAAAAATGATGCTTGAACAGACTTCGAGATGTAACCTGTGCCATTGTCAATAATAATAATAATAATAATAATAATAATAATAATAATAATAATAATAATAATAATAATAATAATAATGAAGAGGTGGATATCTCCCGTCAAGGGTATAGCTCTGCACTGACGTATGTTGGCTTTAGAATTTTGGTTTCCTACTCAATAATGATAAACATGGTAACTGTAACAATCATTATAATACCAACACGCATACTGAACATCTGCAACAGAGGGGTGCTGGAAATCGATAATCATGTCATTAAGATTGCGAATAATAATGTAGGTCATTTGAGAGATAAATATTTACAGAATAAATGATGAAACTGATTAAATAGTGATAAGGAAAAGTACGGACCTTCACATCATTGTAGAAAAAAGTTAATCTTTTCCTTTTCCAAAATTCTGGATCCTTGTGTAACTTGATTCATAGTGACGTTTAAATTTGTTGGTGGTAAATATTCGGCAGCAGCGTGAGGAATAAGCCTGGACTTAGAGATTTAAAGCAACCCGTAAAGCAGATAGACTGCAGTTTGTGATTTAAAAAAAATTTCTTCCGAGTTTAGTGCCCATGTAAGATTTTTTTTATTTATATTTTTCTGTTTTAAAGATTGCTAAAAAGTGATTGAAGCTAAAATTTTTCTCAGAATTTTACCAATGATAATATCCGACATATTGCATCAATTTAACTCCACCTTTGGTTATATCAAATTTTAGGTAAGTGATAATGATGATGACAGTGAAACTCTGATTTCTACTACATCATAATGATAAAAACATGGTTTTAACTGTAATTTGTCTTTAATGTAGCATATTCATAATTTACCAACACTAGTTCCCATGACTTATTTATTCATCTGCAAATAGTTGTTTGCAGAGGGTGATGCAGCAAATGTCGAAACTAATCAACTGTTTCGTTAAAAATTGACCACGAATAATAAGTTCTGAGTTCATTTGAGAAAAAAATATTTAAGAAATAAATGATGAAAGATTACTGATTAAATAGTGATAGCATGTTTGTGGAAAATTTGTTCTTTTTCATATCTTCAAGTCGATCATTGTAGAAAATCTTATTGTTAATCTTTTAAATCTTTGTAACATGGGGTAAATATCTGGATCTAGATGCTTTCATCACTTACACCGGTCAAAATTAAATGTCGATAAGCTTCTTTCATCTTCGGAGTGATGGGCGTTTAAATTTGTTGGTTGGTTTGAAATATTAACAACTGTGATAGCAGCGTGAGGACTGGTGCAGACCCCGACTTAGAGATTTAAAGGGATGCCTGACGTTTCCAAGATTGCAGAATACCTGAAACTTTCAGTTTGTGATTTAAAAATGCGCTTTCATTTCTTTACCAGTACGGTTTTATCTTTTTTCATTTCTTCACCTGTAAGATTTTTTTTTAATTTATATTTTGTAATGTTTTTCAAAGATTGTTTTCTTTCGTCACCAGACTTGTTATTTTTCTTGCTTGACCTGAATATTTCGTCAGCAAATGCGGTTTTATATTTTTCATTGTCACCTTACCTATAAACACGAATCATTTAGCCAGTACGATATTTTTCATAGCATCAATTTTGAACTTCCAGAAGGTTTTAAACCTTTTTCGTCATCAGTTTCTGACTTATTTTTATTTGGTCAGTGCTCTTCTTTTGACTCCAGACCTGATAGTCCAAACTCTGGGTTTCATAATACATCATCCTAAAGTGCTTTTAATTTTTTGTTCACATTCCTGTAAATTAACAGTTTTACGTTAGTAATTTGTCTTTAGGATGTCTCATATTCAAAACTAGAAAGGACTTATAGAAATAATTTATTTTGGTTCATGTGACTTTTAACTGTATTAAAACATTCGCAGCTCTCTCTCTCTCTGACTTATTTATTATGAAAATACAATTTCTAAAGTAGTTGTTTGCAGAAATAAATGATGCAAAGCAATTGTCGATGATTAAACTAAGATATATATATTATATAAAATATTTAGTGGAAAATATTGACCAAGATGGATCTCAGTCACGAGTTCTGAACGTTCCTCTTGTTCAGAAAGAAAGTGGAAAAAGCTCTTGTAAAAGAAAATAATATGGAAAGTGATGGAACTAAAAGTAAGATTAAAATGCAGAACAAAATTAACAATCAAAAGAAAATGAAAAATGGAACCAGAAATGTTAAAATATCAAGAAAATTTGTTTTTTTTCATATGCAAAAAGATGAATAAAATAAGTCGATGGCCCTCTAAGTATTTATGGTGTAAAAACAGAAATAGATCTTATTGCAGTTGATATAAGTGAATTAAATCATTGACAATGAAGATAATGATACATAAGGATGAAAATAAATATTATCAGATAGATCACTACAGAAGCCGGTATTGTGCAGGCTATTAATGAAATAAAAAATGGATCATCACTTACACCGGTCAAAATTAAATGTCGATAAATATTATTGTGTAGATACAGGCAAGATGGATCTTTAGCGGATAGCTACGTGGATCAAGAAAAGAACCTATCGGCCTAATGAGCCTGACATCCATGTTGGTTTGAAAGTAATGAAAAAATATACAAACATTTAATGAAAAATAGATTGTTCAATATAGCAACAGGTTTGGTGCAGACCCAACTGTTATCCACCATGAGGGCCGAGGGGTAAAAAATATGGGATGCAGATGGAGTTTACCTAGACTTTCCAAGATTGCATTTGCAATACCTAGAAACTTTCAATATATTACGAAAAAAATTATAAAACATAACATTTCTTTACAAAGTACGGATTTATAAAAGAATTTTTCAAAATCGTCAACAGATAGTGATTGGTTTATCTTTTGAAGCATTTCTTCACCACAGTACGTTTTGTAATTGCTGTTTTCATTATGATTGAGACAGTACGGTTTTATGTTTTCATTTCGTCACCAGTACGGTTTTATATTTTTGATTGAAGATGAACAGTACAAAGGTTTTATATTTTTAATTTCGCACAAATAAATAGGTTTTTATATTTTTCAATGAACTATGGTGATAAGTACGGTTCTATATCTTTCAATGAGACAATCCAAACAAGTACTGTTTTATATTTTTTATGCAATTTCTTCATTGGCAAAAATACGGTTTTATATTTTTCATTCAAAACTAGAAAAGCTGAACAGTGATTTTTATATTTTTAATTTCTTCACCAGTACGGTTTTGTATAATTCATTTCGTCATCAAAGGATCGCACAAATGAAGTTATATAATACGGTTATTTGCTAGAATCAAGTAGTTAAGGTTTGGCACCTCAATTTCTTTTATATTCTTGAAAGGACACTGACCTAGATATTAAAGCATGGAAACAAACTCTCTTACTCTCTCTCATCATGGAACTAAAATTATCAAAAGAGCAAGCTCTCTTAATCTCTCTCTATACCAGGAAAATTAAGGAAAGCACACAGGACATTAATCCACCACGCAAATCGATAATGGACTCTTCATCTGAGGAACATAACAGGGGCATTTCATGTGTTTAAGAATAAGTTCTAAGATGCATACCAGACCATCCAAGACTGGAAGATGCAAAATAACTGGAAGATGCGTTAGCAACTCTCTGGTAGACATCAAAGGTGCCTCTCACACTGAGGGACCTCAACTCTCTCTCTCTCTCTCTCTCTCTCTCTCTCGTATGAAACTAGAAAGGACTCTTATAGGGTATCTCATTTCTTTTGGTTCATGTCCATACTGACCTAGAAATTAATTGTATTAAAACATTCTCTCTCTCTCTCTCTCTCTCTCTCTCTCTCTCTCTCTCTCTCTCTCTCTCTCTCTCTCTCTCTCTCTCTCTCTCTCATATGAAACCAGAAAGACTCTTATGGGATATCTCATTTCTTTTGGTTCATGTCCATACTGACCTAGAAATTAACTGTATTAAAATATTCTCTCTCTCTCTCTCTCAGGAAAACAAAAAAGACTCTCCTGTGGTTTTCTACGTTACCGAATTAGCATATATATTGACAAAAGTTTATCACATCTCATTTCATACGAGGGGAGCTGAACCGTATTTTTATGGTTGTATCTCACGTAAGGAGAGTTTAATTCCATCCTTAAAGATCGCGTCCGGTTCCTAGGTGAGGCGTTCGTTTTCTATGATATTGCTTTACCTATTATTTAAAGGGATTTATTTATGCATTAGGGAGTAATGAGTACGTCAGTTTGACACATTTGATGGGTATCGTACAGCTAAACAGATAGTCAGGTTGTACAGTTATTAATTTGTTTGTATATACAGAAGGTGTGTACCTGGTGATACCAAGACATTAGAAAGAATTTGCACTTATAATGTTCTATCTAACATAATAATTATGTACAAATAATGTTTCTAGTCCAGCAAATGCCGTGAGAAGGAAATTTTTTCAAGAATAGTGACACATGATAATTGACGGTCTCTCTCTCTCTCTCTCTCTCTCTCTCTCTCTCTCTCTCTCTCTCTCTCTCTCTCTCTCTCTCTCATTTGGACGGCAGCTGTAAACCAGCTCCATTCGGTATCAACGATAACAGTGAGGGTCATTTAGGTGATAGCGGCGCGATAGGCCTACTCACTGTGTGCTTTGATTCTTATTAGGTCTATAAAAGTTCTTTTATTAATTCCCAGACCTTTGATTCTCCGTCGGGAACCCTTCTTTATGTTAACGTTTTGGCTCCGTGGTTATACTTGTTTGAAATTGTAAGGATTCATGACTGTTTGTGTGTTATTATTATTATTATTAATATTATTATTATTATTCAGAAGATGAACCCAATTCATATGGAACAAGCCCACATGGGCCATTGACTTGAAATTCAAGCCTCCAAAGAATGTTGTTCATGAGGAAGAAGTGACAGGAGGTAATGGGAAATGCTGAAAGAGGACATCAGTTATTAGAAAAAGATAAATTAACAAATAAATAAATAAGAATGTAGGTAAGTTATTAAAATACAGGGAGGATTGTATTAGGGCAATGATGCATTGCATCTGCGCTTGGACTTCTGAATTTCTGAAGTGTGAACTAACAAATTCGTTCGATGTCGTCAAAATCGGCTGTTATTCATTTTTTCCTAAGTCGAGGTT
>NC_089760.1:32685000-32715000 GCF_040412425.1 Macrobrachium rosenbergii
CGAAGTAATGAAAATAAATCAGAGAGAGGATTGAATAAAAAAATGGCGTTACCAGTTTGATAGGAAAAAAGTGGTACTGAACGGAGCTTAGGGGGGTTGCTGTTGGCTGTAGATGAGACAGGAAAAAAGTGGTACTGGACGGAGCTTAGGGGGTTGCTGTTGTTTGTAGTTGAGACATTTTTGCTTGATAAAAATGAAAGTAAGCTCAACAGACTGAAAAGAATTTGAAAGTGTTTGTAAAGGAAAATAAATGGAAGTGATTATTAACAAGAATAAGATTATGAGCGTAAATGTAAGGCCAGCAGGTTGAAGATTGAATGTAAGTATGGATAGTTCATGGATGAAAGTGGCTTATTTCTGCAGGTATTTGGGAGTAAATGTAGTGGGTGATGGTAGAATGAGAAACTCAAGGGTAATCAAGGAATTGGTGAAGTAAGGAAGGTAGAAGAATCTTGAGCAAAAGATTTATAAGGGAATGAATGATAACAAGTTACTTGACATTATACTGCAACGGTCTTTGACATTGGAAAAGTCTTCCTGGATGCAAATGTTAAGATGTATGATTTGATTGGTGAGCCACCTCTCCTTTATCGAAGTAAAAAAATTGATGTTGAGTGTGAAAAATGCAGAAGCTCCTTTTGTGGCTGAGCATTCCACTATCTTCCTCCATTTTCTTTTTTTCTTATTTTTTTTTCTGGCCAGGGCCACAGATGGGTGTTAGGTCTTTCACCACATTGGTCTGTAGTATAAAAGGGGTATAGGCTTAAGTGCCGTAAAAAATGAGCATGCGAAAACAGTTACCAGGTGGTTTGAGTACGCGGAGGGTGAAAAGGATATATAAATCTGAAGTTGCAGTGGAGGGAAAATCTAACTCAGTGGAGGGAAAGATGCTTTGAAACAGAAGAAACTTGATTTTGAGGAAGTGAGAGAGAATGCAGGCGAAACTGTGGATGAGTGGAGCTGTGTGTGTATGCAGTAAGTGTCTTCACGAAAACCCTAATAATTTCACTTCTTTATGTTGAGATTTCGCTGCTGGAATGAAGCAACAAGCGATGCGTTGTGTACATACGAGAATTGAAGGAAATATCACCAGCAACGTAATGTCATCTGACTGGTTGTGCGAGCTGGTGATACGGTAAAAAGATGTCTGTCGATTTCATTTGTTTCTCCATTTGATCAAAAAAGATCTAGGATAAGTCAGCAATTACATTTATTCGTTTGTTTTACAATATTGCTGAAAATATTCAGGCAGTGACTCTTCGTCCGGTATTTATTAAAAAGTTAGTAATCTCGGCGGGAGTAGTTCGCTTTTTCTATTCAGGTAAATGGATGGCCAAAGTTTGAGGAGGCTAATTTTTAATAAGAGGGTTGTGACGCAATGGTCTTGCTCTCCAAATTGGTCTTGAAACTAATTAAAGGAGAAATACTGAGCCACTGGATTTGGTATCGTAGATAACCACAGTTAATTGACCTCGTTAATGACATCATCATTTTTTCATATTAGTTAACTGTATTGATGCTGTAACCCAACCCGTGTTGTGGCAACGGTAGATCTGTCGTTACTCCGGAACTGCAGCCTCATTTAAGACCATTTCCTACTTTTTTATGGGCATCATATCTCCTTCTCCACTGCCCTGCTGCCCGGGTGATGTCATTATCAGTTGAAGGAAGGACGTGATTGGTCATGGGATCAGTGGCTGCTCTCGTAGGTGTTGTTATGATGGTCATGTGCTGTGTCGACATCCCTGACATCCCCTGACATCCCCCGACTTCGCCATGTGGGTCTGGCGAGGCGGCCATTTATAGTGAAGTGATGTCATCATCATCCTAAGCTCGCAGTTGCTTGGCAATGATATAATAATGCTATGGATGATTTATATTAGGGCGAATTTAACACTTTATGCTAAACCAGCTGCCACGGGGGCAGTAGATCAGATGATTGCATTTGTTCAAATTAGTATTTGTTTTTTGTTTTGCGCTGTGTATTTGAGTCAGAAGATGGCAGCCTTCTCTTCCTGTGAATGTGGTCCAAAATAATAGTGTAAATAGACTGAGTGTATGTAATGTAGTTATATATCTTCCTTGGAAATGCTATTGAATTATAATGTAAATAGACTGAATGTATGTAATGAATTTCTTCGTCTTCCACTACACTGCTATTGAATTTATAATATCTTTAAAGACTTTCTAATCATGTAGGTATTCTACACCTTTTTCTTCTCCCCCTTCATTTTCCTGAATGTCTCTCGTCCTTGTGGACACTTTGTCCCAACTAGATTCCCTGTGCATCGTATGGAAAAGAACTTTCGATAGGTTACACCCTCCTTGTCTCAGTAATCTCTAGGTCATTAAAGGGATAAGAGGTTTTCTGCAGACTTAGTGTTTTATTTCTCGATGCCGTGAGTCACTGCATCGCGGAGTGAATCGTAAACTTGAAAGCACTCAGAGAGTGCAGAGCCTCCGCCCACCATTGCCTGAGGACTTTCATATTTTGAAGCATTTATGAACAAATAGGATAGATTACCTTCTATCTAAAAATATCCTTATCCGAATCCACTCCATAATTGAAAGAAAGAGAACGGTTTGATCTAAAGCCCGCTACAGGATTTCAATGAAATCCATCAGTAACTGTTAGATATATCTTGTTGCCAATGTAAGAAGAAAGGGAAGAAAAAAGAATTAAGAATTCAAGCCTGCGAATCTGGATGAATTTCAGAATTACATCACTTCTTTCTTGGCCCATAACTTGTCCCTAAGAAATTATTTGAAATCAAAATATAAGATGTAGTCGAACCTTCCTTGGTGCGAAGACCACCCAACAACAAAATTCAACAACATTTAGGTGCAGTCCATCACTGACCTTTCGAATTACTTTGTGGACAGACAGACAGACAGACAGACAGACAGACAGACAGACAGACAGACAGACAGACAGACAGACAGACAGACAGACAGACACACAAAACCTCTGTCCAACTCCGTTGGCGGAGGTAATGACTATTTCGGGACAACTGTGCAACAACTCTGCAGGAATTGAGAGAGAGAAATTGCAATTATCCTATAAGCAGGAAGTCCCAATTACCGAATTTTTTGGGGTGTGTTTCGTTGACAGGGGCGCGTGCACTTTTTCTCTCGCTCATAACGAAATTTGCATCCGGTTTCTATTCTTTCTGGCGCGGGCCAAGCAAATGACTTTTGTCATTGGCGCTGCAAGTGCTTGCCACCTATTTTACTCTGCAAGATTTATTTTATGACAGATGTCTTCTCGCTGCTCACTCCTTATGTTGCTTTGGTTGCTAAGTAAACAATTGCTGTGTTCGCTCTTTCTTCTCCTCCACCATAACCTCGTTATTTTAATGGTTTCTTGGTAAAGTGATGCACTCTCTTGTCTCATTTTATTGGATTTTAAATTTATCGGCTTTGCATTTTTATGTGAAGTTCTTAGTTGTATTCCTTAATTTCACGTGGAAGGGCATTTGGAGGTTTGCTTTATTTCACCAAGTATAAGTCTGGGTAAATTATGCCATATTGTAGTTAACTGGTTTTAATTTAGATTTGGGAAGTAAGCTGCATGTGTGTTCTGTTATGCGTTATGATTTACTTCCTTCTGGGAGGTTTAAGAGTCTGGTGGATTCTGTTAACATTTACTTATATCGTTTGCGTTTATTCGCAAGGAATGTCAGCCAAACTTGAACGACATAGACATGCCTTAATTTTAACGAAGCAAATAAGAGACAACTCACATCACTCTGCTTTTACTTTCCTTCACGGTCACGTAGTCGACGCAGGCGCTGTAGGGACGTATAGAAAGAACTGCTTCCTATTGCAACATTTTACGTTCGATTTCAGCGTGAATAAATGTACGCTTCTTTCTTCCACGTCTGTCACAAAAGGGTCACATATTAGTTACATATTCAGCCGGGTTCGTAATCCTATTGGCCACTTTCGGATCAAATAATGATAGTCATAATAATAGAAGATGACACCGTCATGCGATGTCATTTTGTGATTTAGCACGGCTGGCTTTAGCCTGTATAATTCAGAGGATTAGCCACATGAATAACTGAGAAAAAAAAATTCCCCGACGTACTTTATACGTACTGTATATTATATCTTCACGTGAATCGACTTTTCTTTTCTTTTTCTCATTTTTTTTTTAAATATGTCAGTAGTTTTCACGATACGGTTATGTCAATCCGTACTGTATTGTGATCAATTATGAACGCGATGTGTAGCTTAAGAGAACGGGCTAATTGACACGCTGCGCGGACGGGTCATGCAAGCTCTGAACCGGGACACCCCTCCCCCTCTCCCTTCCCCTCCCCAGCAAGTCGGCTCCCCCCAACCCTCCTCCTCCTCCTCTTCCACCTCCTCCCACCCCCTTCCACTGTAGACTTTGAAGACCACCTTCTCACCTGTCTTATTTTCGTATTTTCCATCGTCTCGCTATGAAAATGCCAGGATAAATAGCTGATTCGGAATTCGTTAAGTACAACAGATGTATAGACAAATATAGGCATTTTTTTTTCATCCTTTCTTTCTGACGGGAAAAGTAGACGCGACGGTTTTCTTATTCTTCTTGACTTGATTATAAGTCATTCAGCGTATCGTGTCGGGATACGAGGGTTTGGCATGCGAAAGTGTGTGTGTGTGTGTGTGTGTGTGTGTGTGTGTGTGTGTGTGCGTGTGTATTTGTGTGTATGTGTGTCTGTGTCAGGTTGCGTTGCAAACTGACGATGGGTAATGATAATTTCGTTGCATTTCATGTGTGCGATATTTTTTGCCTTACGACCGGAGGAGATTGCTTTATTTTTCACATTTCCATTACGCTTCCTCGGCTCTAGAAGTCGTCATTCTGTTACATTTTATCGTAGAGAAATTATAATGTAATCTACGTGCCGGGACCGCGGCCGCCATTATCGTATCATCACACTTTTCCCAACTTAATTCAGAATTTGAGCTAAATTCCCGACTTTATAGTTCTACTCATTAACCCCCGAAGGAAATCATAGCAGGGTCAAGGCTCGTGGGTCCTTTTTCCATTCTTTTTCGTATTTTTTTTTATAAACATACCTAGGGCGCAAGGTTTTTTTTAAAGCCTTTCAGTGAGATGGTTGTGTATTTGCAGTATTTATCTTTTCAAAGGTGTTGACTAAATATTGCTGATTATCTTGCTGATATACGCAAAAACGAACACATCCTGCTTATAGATATTTACATAAACATCATATTTATATATGTATACACACACACACACACACACATATATATATATATATATATATATTTATATATATATATATATATATATATATATATATATATATATATATATATATATATATATATATATATAATATATAATATTTTCTTGTCTTGCAATATTTTCTCGTCTTGTATATATACCCTGTGTACTTGTATCCCAAATTGTTTATAATAAACACTAATTGCAGAGGTACTTTATATATTTATCTACTACTCATGGTCCTGTTATACTTAAGAGATGCCAAATCTTGTAAACAGCTGGGCATTCGCTCGTTTACCAGTTCACGACAAAGACTTGCTTTACTTTTTACTATATTCTAATGTCTTTAAGGAGGAAAAAAATTATCTAGACTACTCATATTGAATTCGGGGTATGTTGTCATAGAGGAACACAAAGCCTACGTCAGTGAAATGTCAGGATATTCTGGATTCGGTGAGGGTCATTGCCTGATGACGTCATACATAGAACCCAGGAGAGACTTCGCTATAGGTAGCCAAAATTTTTGTCTCCACCCACTTACAGTAGTTTGGCGCTCTATGCACACCAGGTTCATTGCCTTGCATTAAGTTTAGTCTCTCTCTCTCTCTCTCTCTCTCTCTCTCTCTCTCTCTCTCTCTCTCTCTCGCCATTCTATTCGGGTCCCGGAGGGGTGTTGACAGCCTGTAAGTACAGGGCTATTACGAAATTCAGGAACATTTGTGTCTTCGGTAAACACGTTCCAATGGCCTTCAAGTAGTCTCGTTATCAAGATCTGTATTTCTCGAGCTTTAATTTTACGTCCATTTTTCACGATACTAGCTTCCTTTCCTGTACCAAATAGCAAGAGTGCTACATGTCTTGCAGATAAGGCGCACTCTTGCTGTGCAAACTTTAAGATGTCTGTCATTATGTTATGCACTCCGAAATTCGCGTTCTGTTCGAATCAGAAATCATGCATCAGCACTGAACGTCTCTCCTCGGAAGGTCTTCTGGGTAGTATATCCAGACAATGTAGATCTTTTTCTTACTAAACGGTGTAATGTGATACAAGTCACTTTTCAGTTGTTTCGTGGGATGCTGACTGTGTTCTTTGAGAGGTTGCGGGATAGTTTTTAGCACACCTTCGTAACATATGTACGTACCTTTCACATGCCATATTTGGCAACAAACATAAGCGTTGTTATGCGTGAATGTCAGTGCATCCAAGCAATTCCTCGTAACTTACGTACCTTGCTCTGTTGCTCTACACCTCTGTCTTTGCTCCGGATATGTCATTTGCCCAGATCGCTCGCTGGAGGACAACGTCAAATTTGGATATCTGGAGGAAGATAGGGGTTTTGGATTTAACTATACATGTCCCTCAGTTAGACAAGCGTCTTGTACCCTATTAGGTCACTGATTGGAAACCTGAGAAGCCTGTTGTTATCATCTTTAATTAAAGCATTTGTTGTTGTGTAAATTTAGCTGATATCTCGACGGTCGTAGTTGCTGCAAACAAAGGTAATTTTTTGGAATATTTTTCGGAGGGTAATGGACAGATGATCCCCCTTTTTTTGGCAGTGTCGAATATCTTTTAGAAAAATCTTTTGAGTTATTTGCATCGACGGTGATTTTATCATTGACTTCTTCTTTCTGCAAAGTAGCAAGTCTGTTTCTGTCTCTCTCTCTCTCTCTCTCTCTCTCTCTCTCTCTCTCTCTCTCTCTCTCTCTCTCTCTCTCTCTCTCTCTCTCACCATCCAGGTTGTATGGTGATTGAGACACACTTGATACTCAACTGAAACAGGAAATCATTGATAAAATCACCGTCGACGTTGATGCAGATAACTAAAAAAAAAAATTAATTCATATTCGACTCTTTGCTAAAAAATGGACGATATTTTTTAGAGCACGCTTTCATACAAACTACGCTTGGAAATCCTCCGTTTACCAAGCGAGAACAAGACGATATTGTAACAGCGATTATGTCTCTCCCCCAGCAAGCACTGTGCTTGGGAGGTTGCTGAGGTCACCACCAGTCGGTACGAGGTCATATTTAGCAGCAGGGAAGGCGGAAAGGTTTATGTTCAGTATTGGGCAAGATGGGGGGGACAAGGTGTGCCTTGTCTGCCGTTGTCTCTGCAATGAATTATTTTTCATTAATTGACGGCCGCCTCAGTAGTACTTGGTGCTGCGTTATTCACCCGATGCCTCCCTTCATTGATGGTCATTTATTATTCACGCGTCCCGTGGTTTGCGGATGACGCTTGCGGTAGGAGGAAGAGGACGGCTGCGGTTTCCTATTTATATATTATATGCTTTCGTGTCTCCGCCGCCAGTTGCGTGATTGGCTGTGTTTGTGTGCGTATGTAGTGTATGTATTCGCCTGTCTGTCCGTCTGTCTGTCTACCTCTCTCCCCAACCCCTACCCCCGCCCTCCTACGCAACCACCCACCCCACCACCATCACTCCCCCTCCATTTCTTTTACTTTTTATTTCTTACGTGTCACTGCGTGTTGCTCGGGGCTATTTGTGTGGAGGTATTCCTCCCTGCGTGATTCGGATTATGGTATATATATATACGGTTTATGTACGACACTTCGCCCTTTTTTTTTCTTCTATGGTTGTCGTACGTCTTTGTTAGAGCTGAGAGTTGACTTCGGATTTACGTCAAGCATAGATGTTATTATCTCTTCGGGGCTGCCGTTGGGAAGTTATTGCAAAGAGACTAGTCTGGGACGCTGCCTTTCTTCTTTATATTATGTAACATTACATTCTAACGGAGGGAAAATCATTCTTTTTATGCGCATGAGTTGTGTATAAATCTACGGGTTCGTGTGTGAACGCCCTCTCACCCATTCAAAATAAAACACAACCCACACACACCTTCTGGTGCTGCCACCCCCAAGGGAAAAGGTTTATGGTGTGATTTATACTGTATATATGTGTTATATATATATGTATTATATGTATAATGTATATATGTGTATATGTATATTGCATTTATGTATGTATATATTATATATATGTATATGTATGTGTGTATATATATAATATATAGCCTATATATACTGTATATTATATATATACATACATACTTACATACATACATACATATATATATTATATGTATAATGTATATGTGTATATGTATATTGCAATGATGTATGTATATATAATATATATATGTATGTATGTGTATATATATATATGTATATATAATATATATATATATATATATATATATATATATATATATATATATATATATATATATATATATATATATATTTCATGATCTACTGTTTACAAACCTCGGCTCACCGTCGGAATGTCGCCGGGTTTGATTCTTTGAGAAGTCTGTTAAATCCAAATATTGTCTCTGTTGCCTTGAGCAATGATTTTCAACCAAGGAAGGTGAAAGAAAGCTCATGATACAAGGCCTTTCGTGGATTGTATTTCAACTTTCCAGACAACCAAATAAGATATCTTTCAACAGCCACACACACACACACACACACACACACACACACACACACACACACACACACACACACACACACACATATATATATATATATATATACATACATACATACATACATACATACATATATATAAGTATTATGTATCTATGTGTGTGTGCGTATCGGTCAGATATAAAGACACACATAAACCCTTAATATATATACCTTTATTTATTGCTTCAAGATCTATTGGATTATTTCGACCAAGCTCTTCTGTGTCAGTAGTTTTATTTGCGCACAATCAGTGCATAATATGGTGTCTAGTTCTTACAGATTATTTGTTTGAACCTCGTTACATCCTTCCGTTTCCTACGGAATGCATTTATTAACAGCCACATCGATGAATTAGTAAACGACACTGAAGCGGCCAAACAGACAAATATATGACTTAACTGTTCCCTGCTTTGGTCTTCAGAAGCTGACTGGCATCTTAAGTTGTTGGATAAAAACCTGAGATCCTATCAATTATTATTCTAGATCTTAGTATTGATCTCCGGCAACGTCGTTTCAGCTGGCTCAACGCATCTTTTATTAAATCCTTCCTAGTTCAGATCTTCCCAGGCAGCACCATCTACTATTTATGACTAGATGTGCAGTTAATTCTAAGAGTCTTGCTGTTGCTTTTGGGAAGTTCATCTCTGCACAGCTTCCAAAAGTTTTAGCCCGGCTGTGCATTAATTCTAGACTAACCTTCGATGTCATGCAGTAATTTAATCAATGGAACTTCAGTAGTTCAAACTCGGTGGCAGTGGTTTGTTTGTTTGATCTTAAGATGTTTTTTCTCATATAGTTTTTATTTTTGTATTTTTCCGTACGGGACTGCTTTCCATATTGGCATTGAGGTTGTTGCATTTTGCTTTTTCAAATAGGGTTGCAGCTTGTTTAATAATAATAATAATAATAATAATAATAATCAACATTGTTGTCCTGTTGTTCTCTGCTCATAAAAGTCATCTTCGTATCATGCAATCTGTGTGACATAACCCTCTGTCATCTTCCCAAGTAAACAGAGTTCTTTGACATGATGCTTAGATTATGATATTCACACTCTTGACGTGACTGAAATTAGTAGAATTCCATAGATAGCTGTGTATCCTCGTATTATAATAGAATTAATTTCATTAGCATGCGGGTCACTTAAGACTTTGATTATTCACAAATACATATCTTAAGAGTTAGGTTCACTCGTTTTTATAGATAGGTCCTCATGTTTATAATAATTGTCACAAATTCCATTTAGCTTTCTTTGTCTGTGTGTAAATTTATGTATGCAGTAAGTGTATATGTGACGTACACACACAATTCTTTTTGTACATTCATCAGCAAAAACTAAAAGCCAAAGCTAACATTTAACTTGTAGGTTCCCTTAACTCAGGCAGTGTTAATTCCAACAGGTTCCCTTAACTCAGGCAGTGTTAATTCCAATTTTACTCTTGTCTTGTTAGCTCAAATGACCTTTTTTTTCTAATTTTGATTCTGTAGCTTTCCACTTGAAGAATGTCAAGGCTCTGAAATAAATTATGCAAGAATCGGGACGTAACATTGAGTATATAACCTGTTCTTGTTATGTGCGTTTCTCTGTCACGTGCAATTTTTTTTTTTTTAAGGAGAATCTCAATGGCATTATTATTCCGTTAGTAGACAGTCCTGCGTATTACCCTATTTAAGTCGATGCAAGTTTTGTGTATGTTTTAAATATTCAGACGGTGTGCATACATGCAAGTGTTCAAGTAGAACTTACATACACATGCCGTCTGCGGAATACGTCCACGGAGGAACAATTATCTTGATTGATTTTACAGAGAGAGCTGTCGGAGATCATAAGCAGAGATGTTTTATGCAGGGACCTTCTTTCAAAAATTCAAATAGACCGAACTGATTGATTCCATGCATTGATCATCTAGCAGAATATTAGAATACCTAGTATTTGACTAGGCGACCTTGTAGCATTGGCATCGACGTCGAATAGAGCACGATAGAATGAACTTGAAGGGGTAGAAGACTTTTTGCTTGTATATTTGAGATAATGCATATTAGAACACTTTGGTAACGTGAGTTTGTAGAAAGGCACCCTAGTGAGACCTTGCATGCGGTGTCCTTGGGTGTGATGCATTGCATATCGATGCGAACGGACTTAATCTCGTCGTTATATATTATACCGAGGACGTCGCTTGGGTTTCTGAGCTCACAGCATTTGTCCAGAGGATCGTGTGTCCACTTTACAGCACAACTGTCAACCCCCGTATCCGACGCCTGGAGGAGAAGAAGCCTCCGTCTCCTCTGCATTCCGTCTCTCGCAAGTCTCCTCTTAATGATATTTAGGTCACGGCGATCGTCTAGACAGTTGTGCGACATTTATCGATATTTATAAGCCTCCACTACGGACGTCAAATTGACTTTAATACACGCCGACTGTCTCATTGATTTTCCGGATCGTAAGTCTCCGAGACCAGGCACAAAGACTTGGCGGGGGGCAGATTACTTTCGGGTGGCAAATTTAATGTTTGGGGAAGGAGACGTTTTTAATGGATTTCTTCCTTCCCGCTCTTACGGCATGCAGAAGGAAGGGATTCTGCTTGCATCGCTTTTGTTCTCCTGTGTTGCAGAATGCGGGATTTAAGCGGGATTAGTAATTTTTTTTAACGTGATAGTCAGTGATCTGAGATCATTGGTTTCTTTCTGAGTCGTACGTGGTCACACACACACATATATATGTATGTATATTATATATATATATATATATATATATATATATATATATATATAGTAATGTATTACTATATATATATTATTATTATAATATATTATTAGGCTGTTAACATAAGTAAAACTATAAAAATAAACAAGAGAAATTCAGATAATTTTATATATGATAAATCGGAGGATGTTTGTGGAGAGAGTAAGCTATCAGATGCAGGTTGATGCTGAATTGGGCAATGACTCTAAAAAAGTATTTTACAAATTTGAGCAGTTCTAAAGGAATGTTTATTAATTTTATATCTTGAAATCAAGCGTTATGATCAGTACGACCATCTTGGATAGTCCATGTTTAAGGCAAGTTAAACAGGGTTCTTTCTCACAGGATAATATTAATTTCTTTGGAACGATCACACTTGAGATTCGAAGAGAGGGAGCCTACTTTAATATACTTTCAAGTAATATACGTACAATAAATGGCAACTGATAATACTATGTGGCTAAACGTGGTTCAAAATATCACATTAGCCTTCTGATTTGTGAAATGAATTACCTCCTGGTTCCTGTATGACGAACTCTGTCGATTCGATTTGCTTACGTTGGAGACAAAGTTTGTGAGCCCGACAATCGTTTCATTTTCAGCTGTTTACATATTTACTTTTCCGTCGTATTCATGTGTATTTATCTATGTCAGTTGGTTATTTAATGTGAATGCTAATAAATATCACTTTGATACTGCGATTGACGAAATAATTGAACACCTGCAGGTTGGCTTGCTCTTTGCACAAACAACCCCCACAGAGGGTTAGTGCTGTCAGTGCACCTCATGCGTTGCACTGTAGGAATTACTTAAGGTTTTTTTGCAGCGTCCCTTCGGCCCCTAACTGCAACACCTTTCATTCCTTTTACTGTACCTCCGTTCATATTCTCTTTCTTCCATCATACTTTCCACCCTCTAACAATTCTGTTACACCTTTCAAACGTATTTACTGTTATTCAGCGTTGAATGACCTCATAGATCCCAGCGCTTGTCCTTTGGTCTAAATTTTATATTCTATTCGCACAGACATCTTCCAATTTAAGCTCAACGAAATGCACTGACTTACTTTCTTATATTTATTTTTATTTTATTCATGCTTACAGCCTGTCAGTGTAGTTTTGTAATGAAATGCTTTGTTAACATACAATAATTCTTCTCAGTCTCTCAAAGCATGACCCGTCATCCATCAGCTGATGCCCAGGTGCCATCGTACCTTGGTGAATGTTGGCATCAAGGTCCACGTTGTTATTTGTACTGATGGGTGATGAACTTGGAAGAAAACTTTCTTTTCTCTTGTTATTGTGAAGCCACTCACTTGCAAAAAAAAAGTATATAGATAATAACTGTTTCATGAGTATGAGAGGGATAAATTAAATGGCCTTACATTTTCATACGCCATCTATGTGTTGTAGTATGCACTGGCTAACTTAAGGTAAATAAAATGAGCTGAATTGTTTTTATTCTATATTTTCAGTGCTTACAGCTAAATAGGTGTCTGAATAGGTTAGGCTAAGTAAATTGCGAAGATAGGCTAGGGTTTTTGGGAGGACCATGCCCTTCATAGCATTTTGCAGTTTTGTGCGATCCTCTTGAGAGTGATGTTAATATATATAGTTTATTCCATAATGAATTTGTGTGTTTTTGTGTACACATGTAATATAATTTAAATATACATGTATATGTAAACATATCCGTTAGAAGGACATGTACTCAATTAACTATAGAAATGCATCGCATAAAACGTTGACTTTATAGAGCTTAATGGTTGACGAATTTAAAATTTTTCGTATTGTACAGTATATGTAAATACCAAAATCTTACTATGAATTGAAGCCTTCCACTGTAAGTAAAACTCGCTTGTATGAGCACATGTAAGTAAGCATGCCTACACGGACTTTTTGTATATAACGAAATTCGAGACGGGTAGAACTAGCGCAGATGTAGCTTGGCAACTGTAAAGTCTGCAATAGAGAAAATGAAAATAGAAGGACGGGAGTATGATAGTTGGCTAGTTATTATTATTATTATTATTATTATTATTATTATTATTATTATTATTATTATTATTATTATTATTATGATATATATATGCATTGTACTATGATATAATAATATTATTATTATTATTATTATTATTAAAGATTATTATTATTATTATTATTAATAAATATATATGCATTGTAGTATGATATAATAATAATAATAATAATATTATTATTATTATTATTATTATTATTATTATTTTTATTATTATTATTATTATTATTAAGCATGTATGCTGTGTAGTATGGTAGATATAAGATGGTCCTTATAACGTTCTGACATAAATTAATTCATTTGACTGTCAATCCAAATATCTTACAACTGTCTTATATCCTAGTACTCTCTGTTATTTATGATGACACGCCAGATAACGTTTCACTTGTTCTGTATAGATGATTGGAACGCCGATGTTTCCTACCGACGACATTTTATATACTTTGGTTTTAGATACTCAAGTGAAATGTAGTGTTACACCAGTCGACAACCAAGCCTCTCTCTCTCTCTCTCTCTCTCTCTCTCTCTCTCTCAAGTGTTATTGAGATATTAGGGAAAGTGTCGATCTGATCTCTCTCTATCTCTCTCTCTTACACGTAGTATCTCCTAATACCCTCAAGTGTGACTGAGATATTAGGGAAAGTGTCGATCTGTTCTCTCTCTCTCTCTCTCTCTCTCTCTCTCTCTCTCTCTCTCTCTCTCTCTCTCTCTCTTAGTATCTCCCAATACCCTCAAGTGTGACTGAGATATTAGGGAAAGTGTCTCTCTCTCTCTCTCTCTCTCTCTCTCTCTCTCTCTCTCTCTCTCTCTTAGTATCTCCCAATACCCTCAAGTGTGACTGAGATATTAGGAAAGTGTCTCTCTCTCTCTCTCTTTGTCTCTGTCTCTCTCTCTCTCTCTCTTAGTATCTCCCAATACCCTCAAGTGTGACTGAGATATTAAGGAAAGTCTCTCTCTCTCTCTCTCTCTCTCTCTCTCTCTCTCTCTCTCTCTCTCTCTCTCTCTCTCTCTCTCTCTCTCTCTTAGTATCTCCCAATACCCTCAAGTGTGACTGAGATATTAGGGGAGTCTCTCTCTCTCTCTCTCTCTCTCTCTCTCTCTCTCTCTCTCTCTCTCTCTCTCTTACACGTAGTATCTCATAATACCCTCAAGTGTGACTGAGATATTAGGGAAAGTGTCGATCTGTTCTCTCTCTCTCTCTCTCTCTCTCTCTCTCTCTCTCTCTCTCTCTCTCTCTCTCTCTCTCTCTCTCTTATCTCCCCAATACCCTGAAGTGTGACTGAGATATTAGGGAAAGTCTCTCTCTTTCTCTCTCTCTCTCTCTCTCTCTCTCTCTCTCTCTCTCTCTCTTAGTATCTCCCAATACCTTCAAGTGTGACTGAGGTATTAGGGAAAGTGTCTCTCTCTCTCTCTCTCTCTCTCTCTCTCTCTCTCTCTCTCTCTCTCTCTCTCTCTCTCTCAAGTGTGACTGAGATATTAGGGAAAGTCTCTCTCTCTCTCTCTCTCTCTCTCTCTCTCTCTCTCTCTCTCTCTCTCTCTCTCTCTCTCAAGTGTGACTGAGACATTAGGGAAAATTTCGATCTGATGTTATCGTTGAGAGCTTTCATCCCCATGTGTATGTGTGTGTGTGTGTGTGTTTTGTCAAGTGTTAACCCCTTCATGTGTCGGTGTAATACGGATCCTTTTTCAGAAATCATTATCATTCGATATGAAGTGCATAAGTGCCATCTAACGCTTTTTCTTCCTCTTCTTGCGTTGCAGGTGGCCAAACAAGCAAACAGTCAAGCACTCCAGAAGTAGTGACGATGGAGTCCCCGAAGTTCAGCCTTGCGCTTGACTGCTAAACGGCCTTGGGATCTCTTGGGAGTCTTCTTCTAATAGAGACACTTCTGATCCCAAAAGGAGCTCCTTGAAGGACGCGCCTCCTTAAGAAGGAAAGGTGCGTGTGAAACATCTGCTTCTGCTGGGGGATAGATAGATAGATACATCCTAACTCCTCCTCCTTCGTCATTCGGCCTCTCCTCAGAAATTTGGACATCTTTGTATTATTTTATTTGTTTTGTGGAAACTGCCTAAATAGATCTCATTTACTCAAGTGAAGAACTGTCGTGTGATAGGTGCAACACTCTCCTGTGATTTTCAAACCCGCCAGGCAATAAGAAAGAAACGCCCTTCAACTGCCTAGTGAGGGCAGTGGTTAAGCCGCGGAGTGGCACTGTTTATTTTCTTAGGAAGCACCTGTGAGGCCTTATTGTGCTCGAGAAAGAAGAGCGAATTGAGGAAGGAGGCGGTGGTGATGAAGTGGTGTGGATAACAGACAAATTGACACCCAGCTGACGAAGTGACAAGTAATAACATAATCGTGTTGCCATTTCCTCTTCAGGAACGAAGGGCTGAAGTCAGTCTCTCTCTCTCTCTCTCGCTCGCTCTCTCACTCTTCAAAGCAAAACCCTGAAACATCTTATCGTACTCCAAGGGGGAAACAATAACTGAAGCATCTCGAGCGAAACGAGAACTGGAAAAAGGAGGGAGATTTTCAAACGTTGGATAACTGTAGTGTTCGGATTGCGAACATTTCATTTTTTTTACCTGTGCGAGTGCTATCAGACGAACGACCTCCTCCTCATCCTCTTCCTCCTCCCCCTCCTCCTCCTCCCCCCTCCTCTCCTCGTGACTCCGCGAGTCGTGTGTGTTTTGACTCACCGTTGCTATGTGATTCGGCTTTCTCTTACGGGCCCTTGAGGAAGACACTCAGCAATCGCCGGGATGAGGAACCTGAGTCCCCTTGTGAGGTTCGCCTTCTTCGTTGCCCTGGTGAGTAAGCAAGCAACTAACTAATTTCGCTTTTTTAATTGCTTTCCTCTCTCTCTCTCTCTCTCTCTCTCTCTCTCTCTCTCTCTCTCTCTCTCTCTCTCTCTCTCTCTCTCTCAGTCTGCCTTTTGTTCACTTTCGTTGCTCGTATTCCTATCCCGTTGTTTTCTTATTGTTCTTTTCTATTGTCAATGATATTATGTATTTATTGTTATTGCTCATGTTGTTGTTTTTTTTTGTTGGTGTTACTGATGATATTCATCTAGATTATGAAATTTATATCAGACTTTTAGTATACTCTATACATACAAACGTATATTATATATATATATATATGTATAAATAGTATATATATAATATATATATTTATATATTTATATATATGTATATAAATAGTGTATATATATTATATTTTATATATATATATATATATATATATATATATATATATATATATATATATATATATATATATATATATAGTTATATATATTACATATATATATGTGTATATATATATATATATATATATATATATATGTATATATATATATATATGTATATATTTATATTTATATACATACATATATCTGTTACCTCTCTCCTCCTTCTCCTCTTCTATATCTGTACCACGGCAGTTGTTCGCCTATGTCTTTCGTCTGGTCACATGTGTACCCGTTCTTCATACACAGCACGATTAATGTGTTAACATTGACCTTTTTAGTGGGTAATGTGAGAAGATAACCTCCTCTTAGAGGCTTGCTGGGGGCTTTTGTTTTGGGTGCTCTTCTATCTTAGCCTACGTTCATTTTTTTTTCGTGAGTTGGAGATACGATATTATTATTATTATTATTATTATTATTATTATTATTATTATTATTATTATTATTATTGGCGCTGTTAGTGTTGCTCTTCCTTCTTAGGCTACGTTAATTTTTTAATAGTTGAAGATAGGATATTATTATTAATATTATTATTATTATTATTATTATTATTATTATTATTATTATTATTATTATTATTATTATTATTAGCGCTGTTAGTGTTTCTCTTCCTTCTTAGCCTACGTTAATTTTTTTTTTCGTGAGTTGGAGATACGATATTATTATTATTATTATTATTATTATTATTATTATTATTATTATTATTATTATTATTATTGACGCTGTTAGTGTTGCTCTTCCTTCTTAGCCTACGTTATTTATTTAAGAGTTGAGGATACTTTATTATTATTATTATTATTATTATTATTATTATTATTATTATTATTATTATTGGCGCTGTTAGCGTTGCTCTTCCTTCTTAGCCTACGTTATTTTTTTAATAGTTGAAGATACGACGTTATTATTATTGTTGTTATTATTGTTATTATTATTATTATTATTTTCGTTGTTGATGTTGTTCTGTCTTAACCTAGGCTATTCTTTAAGTGTTGAAGGTACGTTATTATTATTATTATTATTATTATTATATTATTACTATTATTATTATTATTATTATTATTATTAATAACACTGTTGATGTTTCTGTGATAGCTGTCTGCTGACTAAGAACTTTTAAACATTGTATCACTTGATACCGAGTAGGTTATGATAATATTTTTAATGTATGCCATCGAGAAAAGAAATAAATATCAGCATATAAAAAAAGTAAAAATAATTTTCAAATAGGTTAAGATAAATTCGAGAAACTTATTATTTTTAACGTATCCTATTGAAAAAAAAAAAAAAACAACGATATTGAAACAAACAAATATAAATGAAGTAAAATTAAGAGATTATTTAAATTCTCTCTCTCTCTCTCTCTCTCTCTCTCTCTCTCTCTCTCTCTCTCTCTCTCTCTCTCTCTCTCTCTACAGTTTCGTTTTGAGTTCGAGAACAAACTAATGTTTCATGTCATCATTGTGTGTACTACAGTATTTGTCTGCCAATTAAATGACATCTGACCTTTTTGCACTGCTTTAAAGGGAGTGGAAAAGTTGAAAAGAACATACAAATATTGGGAAGCCTGACTGATATAAATACTGCATTTTGTCTATCTTTCATGCGCTTTGACTCTCTCTCTCTCTCTCTCTCATGATTTTATGGCTTCGGGAAGAGTGAAAAAAGTCTATTTAAAGCGTCGGTGATGTTGACAAAGGAATGATAAGTAAATCTGGTGACATTCTTCCCTCATCGTCTTATCATGAGCGTTTCTTTTCTACCGTTAACTTAGGGCCAAGGAATACTTCTAGGCCTTGATTATTTCTTTCTCATTTTCTTTTTATGGTCCGTAAATAATAATTATTCCATCCGTAATGTGGCTTTTGCAACGGCGATGCGAACGGGAATGAATCTGGAATTTTTGTTCCCGAACTAACGTCGCGTCGTTTGCTGCCTTTTAACTCTTGGCGCTGTTTGTGCGTTTGTGGCGTATGTGAGATCAGTCCGTTTCATTGTTCTGTCATTACCAGTCAGTAGTTTATAGTGCATTATGACTTGACCGTGTTATTGTTTTTTTTTTTTTTTTTTTTTTTTACGTTTTGCATGATTTTTTTACTGACACTTTCCATGGTAGTACTTTGTTAAGAGTTTCTTATTTGCACATTTATTCCTCTTTCTGAACACTGATTTGGTCGTCACTCAGAACATTTCCTACGTTGCTTCGTCTTCATCAGTTGTCTGATTGATTGATTTTATGAAATTGAGGCTGTCACTCTAGTACCCGGGGCACTTTCAGCCGTTCAGTGCTCCAGACACTGAAAAGAGTAGTTGGCGTGGCTGGACAGCAAGATAAAGATATCGAGAAAGTAAATGAAGTACAGGGATCCAAAGGTGGAACTAGGAGACAGCCCCAGATTTGCGCTAAGAAGTGTAATGGTTAGAGAGGATGGACAACAAGATTTAAGAAGGAAGTGGGAATGGAGGTAAAGTAAAAAGCTAAAATTTGGTGCAGCAAGGGGCCCGAAAAGGTGATGCAAACATCCTTCAGTAATGCCTACAGTGCACCCCTTGAAGTACCTTGACGGCATTATTACCTTACAGGTTTCAAACTCATCAGCAGTTCTCTCTCTCTCTCTCTCTCTCTCTCTCTCTCTCTCTCTCTCTCTCTCTCTCTCTCTCTCTTGCAGAAAAGTGATTTAAGATGAATTGGAGGTTATCAATAATATTAACTTTTGTCGACTATCGTTACTTCTGTAAATATGTAGTAAAGTACTATTATATGAGGATTCGCTGTGTAACACTTTGTATTTCTGTCCAGTGACGTTCACTTAAAGCAAAAATTGCCCGGACTTGGTTGAGCATTTTCTTTTACTCTCCTCCTGCCTAGTCGCCTCGCCTGCGTTACCTCAAAACCTCTAATGTCAGATGTAAATCTCGACTTTGTAATGCTTCCTGTTCTTGTAAGGTAGTAACGGGATTGCAGTTCCAATGCCGTTCACAGTGCCTAGAAACGCGCCCCACAAGCATCTTTATTGTTTTGCGCGTTGTCATATTGCTTTTACACTTTTCCATTTGTTTGTTGTTGGGTTTTAACCCTTTACTGCTTTTCCTGTAGAGTTGGTTTGTCGACTTCCACTTATCTGCTTTGCACTTTTCCATTTTTTGCTGTAGGCTTTGACCCTTTACTGTTTTTACAGTAGAGTTGGTTTGTAAACTTCCATTTCTATGCTTTACGCTTTTCCATTTTTTATTGTAGGTTTTGATCCTTTACTGTTTTTACAGTAGAGTTGGTTTGTAGACTTCCATTTATATGCTTTACACTTTTCCATTTTTTTCTGTAGGTTTTGACCCTTTACTATTTTTACAATAGAGTTGGTTTGTAGACTTCTATTTCTATGCTTTACACTTTTCCATTTTTTATTGTAGGTTTTGATCCTTTACTGTTTTTACAGTAGAGTTGGTACGTAGACTTCCACTTATCTGCTTTACGCTTTTCCATTTTTTTTGCTGTAGGTTTTGACCCTGTACATTTTTCCACTATAGAGTTGAGTTGGTTTGTCGACTTCCAATTATCTGCTGCCCTGTTGCTGTTGTGGGTTTGCAAACATCAGCAGAAGTCAACAAAGATACTCGAACAGAAGTTGGTTTTGCCATGGTCCGCTGAAGTTGGTTATGCTTGATTGAATATGGCCAGTCATTATCTCTGTCACCCTGTATTCGCAAAGGTGGTGCACAGCTTCAAACGCTACAGTAATCTTAGCGGGAATTGAGTTATTAAAATGACATTTCTGCTTGTGCCGCCTCTTATTGTGATTTCTGTCATTTCTACAGCAGAGTGAGTCAGACAATATTTAGGGGCGTTGTGAAAATACGCATCGTTACTCTAAGTGTCACATATCCGGATGATTAAGCCGTGTAAATAAACAGAGGAGAAATGAATCAGATTTCCGTCGCAAGATTAAGGATATGACGTCATAAAGCAAGTGTGAGTTTGTCTCCGTCGTTGTATGACATTGCCTGGTTTACTGCTCTTTTATCTGAGTTCGTGAGAAATGGCAAAATTACCAAAAGCTTGCGATGTTATTGTTGTTGTTGTTAGTTATGTCATTTAGGATGTGGTGGGATCAGAAAAAAGCAAGGTCATAGCATATTCACTGCTCCTCTCAATCTAATTTGAGATTGGATGAAAAGATATATATATATATATATATATATATATATATATATATATATATATATATATATATATATATATATATGTATATATACTATATATAACTAGATATAGAAGCTAGATAAATAAAATTAAAAATTTAAAAAATGGTTCTTTTCATCCAGTCTAAAATTAGATTGAGAGGCGCAGTGGATATATATATTGTGTATATATACATATATATGGATATATGTGTATATATATATAATTATATATATATATACTATATGTATTGTATATTTGTGTATATATTTATATATATGTATGTATATAAAATGTATGTGTAGAAGACAATAAGTTGTCACTGTCTCATCTCACTGCTAAAGCTTGTCCGGAGACAGGCAGAGACACTTTAGCAATTCGAGCAATGTGGCAAGATTTGGTTTCACGCTGACAAAGCGCAAACATCTTTGCAATCATATTGTCAATTGCACAAAACTTACATTGTATTGGTTGTGTCAGTATGTCCTGTAAGTCCTTGTGATGTCGCGATCCAGATACTGGAATTCATATATATCTTCGAGTTTGTGATTCCTGATTAGTATCTGTGGGTCCAAAACGTTTTTTCTAAGCAATCTGGGAAGCAATGAAAAACACTGAGTCTCTTTTTCATCGCTAATTTTGTCAATTTCGCCTGAGTATTTATAGCAGGCAGCGCCAGTGTGCTGAAAGTGCTGAGGATGTGAAGAAAATAGACCAATATTATCGCCATAAGAGGTTATTGATTTTCACTCCATTGGTTGTGTAGCCTATGTGAAAATATCAGGGATTATTAAGCTCGTCTATATACTGGTGTTCAGAATGTAAGGCGGGAGAACGTCACCTTGTCGAAGTCCGTTAGAGGGGCTGGAGGTGCATGACAAACCACATGAGCTGATTAACAGCTCTCCTAGGGCTGGCCCGAAGGATTAGACTTATTTTACGTGACTAAGAACCAATGGGTTACCTAGCAACGGGACCTACAGCTTATTGTGGAATCCGAACCACATTATTACGAGAAATGAATTTCTATCACCAGAAATAAATTCCTCTAATTCTTCATTGGCCGGCCGGAGAGTCGAACGCTGGGCCAACAGCGTGCTAGCTGAGAACGGAACAAACTCGCCCAACGAGGAACTGGAGGTGCATGAAAGCAATTACTCCATTCACTACAGAGTTGCTGGAGAACTAACCAATTAATATACCAGTCAAATATAATGGTATACTTCCTCTATAAAACTTCAGGAAGAGTTTCTGAGTTCGCAGTGCTGAATACTTTTCCTGCATCAACAGAGCGAAAGACTACAGGAAGGGAAGATGATCCAGAGTTATTTGGCTGTTTCTTCAGGATAGAGATAAAGGGGTCTGTAGAGAATTTGTTATTAGATATGATTCGGGTAAACTGAAAGAACCAATTTCAATATCTCTGATGATACATCTTTGTTATCATTAAAACCTGTCTATAACAATCTACTTGTTTTTGTTTGCAAGCAATCGTGATTCAGAGAGTGATGAATAAACTGTGCAAGTAGTAATGAAAGTAATAAAAAATACCGTAAATTTCTGGAAATAGAATTTAAACTATTTTGCAAAGGGACCATCGCAGCTGGGCGGTTTTTTTTCCTGGGTAATTTCATCATGGCATTTCTAGCAGCAGCTGGTGTGATGTGGTCATCGAAATGAAACTGTTATTTGTGAAAGGGCTGCCTTCCTCTCAGAAATTTGACCTTTGAACTAATTTAGGATAAATCTACAATGAGGACCTTTCCCTCCATATGTATACTCTATGTATCTATATATATTTGAATAAATATATATATATAAATATATATAATATATATATATGTATGTATGTATAATTTTCAGAGGGAAGTCTGAAACAGCCCAGCATTATTTGGCTAATAGTTAGAGTGTTAAAAGCTAGGCTTATAACCAGGTCCTTAAAATAATAACAAGAGAAGCAGTTCGCCCAGTGCTAGTATTAAATTTTGTATCCGAACTCTATAATTTAACAAGCTCATTTATTTGCAAAGTTCTGTAAAATTTCATCGGTGATCCATATTAAAGGATGATGTCTTCTCTGATGTTAAGGCGAATAAGTGCTTCCTCTTTATTTCTTGAAGGCAACCCCTTCCGATTTTTTTTTTTAATTTTTTTTTTTTTTTTATTTTTTACTTTCCAGTGCCCCAGTAATGCCCATGGGGGAATATTAAGGGCATTATTTTTATCGCATAATAAAGTCACATCTGCCAATTTTATTTCCTGTTTTTCCGAATGTTACCCCATTTCATGTTTACTGAATGGGGGAGATAAGCAATCCTCGAATTGCTTTGTCTGATGACTGTATGTTCTCATACCATAAAGATGTGGTATTTTCTTCCACCTTTAGTTTTACCTACCTCTTATTTCCTACTGTTTTACATATTTCTCCTCCATTTTAGTTCCTTTCTTTTTATCGTTCAGCATTTTCAAGGTCGGTTCTGGGGTGTTTGCGCAAGAGCCATGAATAAATAAAGAAAATAGTTTACTGTGCATGAAACAGAAATGAAATGCGCCCACCTAAGCAGCTTGTGGCTTTTTACGAAGGTCGCAGGGAATGTTAGCTTCGTATTGTCATAAAATTCACCTTAATATGGGCGTATTGATAATCAGCATGGAACGATAACCATGCTTTAGATTCAAATATATATGTTTTAAAGGGAACCGTCAAATAGACGAGCCATCAGGTTAACTTTAATAATAAATTGAGTGAAAACAAAATGGATAGAATCTTTTTCACATTTGCGGCCCTGAATTAAATGAAGCTTCCCTATCGGTTGTTATTGTGAGGAACGGAAAATGTTTTTGAAACGGAATTGCTGGTGTAGTTCACTATAGCGGTAGAGTTGAGGTATTACAGTCTCGCTCTCTCCTCTCCCCCTCCCTCCTTCCCCCTCCACCATCTCCCCCCTCCCCACCCATCCCCCATTTTCCGACACCCGTTCCCCTTACCTCTTGCGAGCTTTTAGGTGGCTTCCCCAGCGCTGAAGTAAAAGGTTGGGAATGATATCCCCCACAGCTTTCAGTATTTTTATGTGTAGAAAGGAAATGTGCCTCGCGTTTGATTCTTTATTCTCTCTCTCTCTCTCTCTCTCTCTCTCTCTCTCTCTCTCTCTCTCTCTCTCTCTCTCTCTCTCGCTTCCATTGGCTTCATTTCTCTGGAACGGTCGACACTTTTGCTTGCGGCTCTCGTATCACTATGGACGTCTTGCCCATCTGATGTATAAATATTTTTTTCCTGTTTTCGCTTGGGCGATATTAATTCACCTTGCGTTACATCCTGCTGGTCGAAATTTAAAACGAATAATGGAGGTACATTATTCTATGGTGTAGATTCCTGTACGTAGTACCAAACAGAATTATAATAACTCAAGGGTTTACTTATGATTATTATTTTTAGACTCTAGGTGTTATCATCATACCATGTACGTATACATATATGTATATATACATATATATGTATGTTTATGTATATATATATATATATTTATGTATATATATATTATTATATATATATATATATATATATATATATATATATATATATATATATATATATATATATATATATATATATATATATATATATATATATATATATATATATATATTGCATCTTCTTTAATTCGTCTGTCATCATTTCATGTATTTTTAATGATGTTTACACTTTAATGATTTTTATCTTTCTCATATCTGAGTGAGATAAGGAAGGTATCGGAAATAAAAGAATAACAACACCTTTTTTTTTTATTATATGCCTTGTGTAGAAGGATAAAAATAAAATGAAATGTACAAATGATGCATCCCGTTCAAATCTAAAAGTTTCGTCATACGAGTGAGCAATTTTTGAATCTGAATTGGCCCACCATTAATTGTTCTACATTTATTTTTTATTTTTTTTTTTTTATTTCTCGACCCGAAGTTTGAGCAATACAGGATATATACCTGAAGTTCTAGTGTATGTATGTGTGTATATATATATATATATATATATATATATATATATATATATATATATATATATATATATATATATATACATACATACACATACATACACATGTATATATATATATATATACTATACACTATATATATGTATGTATGTATGTATATGTGCATTATGTATGTATTCATTATACAGTATATAATTAATAATATATATATATATATATATATATATATATATATATATATATATATATATACAGTATATAATTATATTATATATATATACATACATATATGTATGTATGTATGTATGTATAATGTATGTATGTAGGCCGTTTCTCCCTGCAGGTGTTGACTGCAGAGAAAAAAAAGTGCAATGATGAGTGTAACAGAACTTTTTAATCTTGGTTGAACTCGTTGCATAAAATTTCAGCAGCATTACCCGTTTTATGTAACTACACAAAAGGCTCATCATCAGTGCATTGAGTCCCCTTACGCACTACGCCGTTCATCTTTCGTGGACTCTTACACTTCCAGGGTGTTAAGGTCCTTCCTTTCCAATACCTCATACACGCTATATTCCCGGTGCCTTATTGGTATTCCTACATTCTTTCATAGCACTTCCCAAAAATACACTTTTTATCAACCTGCTGTCCCCCATTCTTTCCATATAACCAAACCGTCTCAAAACACTCTGATTCATCCTTCTACATATTCTAACGTTTTTATCCACATTTCTCACCATTTCTGTTCTTGTAGACATAAACTACACAAGAAGTTCTTTCATATGAATCCAACGTCCACATTTCGGTTCCATATAGGAGATTTGGCCCAACACTCTTCATTCATTCTCCCCTTTTCATAAATAGGCATTCCAAGTTTCCTTCTTATCTTGTAGAAAATTTTACACAACATGTTATTGCTCGAACATATTAAACCACACTTAACCTGGTAATAACTAATTCACTCTTCTCGGGAATAACTTGCTCCAAAGTTAATTATATATTATAAGTGTGCCTACCCCGAGCAGGATCCGAACCCCATGACGTTTAGGTTTGGCAAATGGGAGAGCGTGACTTGATATACTCAGCCAATCAAATACAAAGGATTTCTGTCGTTCAAATAGTAGTTCCATTTCTGACTTGTGTTGGATTACAGCACGTTGCTTCAGGGATATTACAGACTAATATGGCTCTGTTTCAGAGACGTCCAGTTCTGTACTGAACACGTGCATTTGAAATATCCGCGTGGTCTTCCGTTCAGTTCCCTTGCTAGGAATTTGTGTTTCTGATGACCTAGGATGACGTTAGGCTTGGGCGGCTCAAGCTTCTGAGCACCCACTGTTTCGTAGGGGCAACAAGTAGGCCTAACCCCTCCCTCTGTAATTTTCTTTAATGACTTACCATGTGTTATTTGACGGTAGATTCTAATTATTACTCGTTGGTCGTTGTTATTGGCCTGGTAGTGGTTGGGCTTGTGAATTCTCCAGTTTTTCTTCAGAATGTACCTTTTCATTGAGTTGTCTTGAAATCCATCATTAGCTAAGGGTTGGAGTACTCTGTATGTGTGTGTGTATATATATATATATATATATATATATATATATATATATATATATATATATATATATATATATATATATATATATATATATATATATGTGTGTGTGTGTGTGTGTGTGTGTGTGTGTGTGTGTCCTTTTCGCAGTAGCTTAGTAGCTTTCTATGAGACCATATATGTACACACACACACACGCACACACACTTGTTAAAGTAAAGCGTGATGTGGTTTAATTTGATATACAAAATACTGTTATTGTCACAGGGAGGACAAAAATTTCCCCGAAAAAGCGCGGTAGCAGCTCTGGGTTGAGAAAGAAATAATGTCGTTTATCCCATATAATAATCGGCTTAAAGACCTGCTCCCACCAACTAGAGGCGCGTATACTCCGTATAAGGGAATACAATATTTTTTGCCAGGTTAAGTCTTTGTCCCGGAATCGAGACGCCCAGATATGACAAAGGATTTTTTCTTTGTTTTTCGGGGTCTTGGGAATGAGGAGGGGTATGGGGGGGTCCTTTAGGGGGCCCATGCCCTGGCTGACCCAGTGTCCCTCCCGACCTAGGGTCCAGAGACAGCTCCACTAATCTCGTCTTTGGGGTGTTATCCTCTGACGGTGATTGTTGACACCTATCGAGTCATGACTCATGAAATTTGTGAGTGGTCTTTATTACGACACCCACAAATTCCCATTTTTCTTTTTTATTTTATTATAGTTTTTTTTGTGGCGTCTTGCCCTGATGGCCGGTTGCCTCTCTGCTACTATACCATTCGGTGCTTTCTCGTCTGCTAGAAGTCCTAGCCAAGGTCCAAAGAAAGGACCTTGGTCCTAGCAAGGCCTGAGTCGTAGGTTGTATGACCAGGCCGGGCCTCAACATATCCATTACATTTCTGAGCTGGACGGTGTCAGGGACCATATATTATTTTCAACTGCGTGCATGACTTGCCAACGAGTACTGTGAGCGCACAGTTTTTAAGGGTAACAAAAAACGGATAAAAACAATCTTGGGTCACGCTACGTAAAGATGGACAGGCAAGGTTGATCTCTCTCTGTTTCCCAACAGTCATAAGCAAGAAGTGGTTAGGACACTCGCCCTTCCAAAGAGAGAGAGGTCCCAGGGGTTGATTTCTTGATATCTGCTTGAATTTTGTGGGTTTCATCACGGTGGAGAAGGAAACGAGGCTAGTAACCTACTGGTCTTAAAATACTTGCCGAAAACAGCGATCTATCCCTGCAAGGAAAGAGAGGTGTTGATTTTATATATTATATATGCTTACATATATACATACTCATATATATAATATATATACATATATATATATATATATATATATATATATATATATATATATATATATATATATATATATATATATATATATATATGTATTCACACTTACATATACACCAGTACATGAACTATTTTTTCCTGAAATTGGAGGCATGTAGATCAATCTAGGGTTTTCTGATTGTGGTATCGTGTCAATTTCAGGGGGTGTCAATCAAAATGCTTTTTAGGCTGGCTGGATGGATGGATGGATAGATGAGCCCCGAGGGGGCATTGGCCTATTCAGCGGTCTACAGTGCGTGTGTGTGTGTGCGTGTGTTTGTGTCTGTGTTTTGTGCCGTGGCAGACGGCGCGTGGCGGACTATTGGTCTTAAACTTTCTTTCTTTCTCCCCCTCATTCTTTTTTCTTTCTCTTTCTTATTTCTTTTCATTTTTCTTTCTTTTTAATTTCTTTTATTGTGTCTTTTTTTCTTGTTTTCTTTCTTTCTCGTTCTTTCTTGCTTTCTCTTTCTTTTCTTTCTCTTTCTTTCTTTATCTAAGGTCACTGGTGCATTACTCGGGGTTGTGGTGAAAAATCTATTGTTCTACGAATTATATATATACACCATTTACTCCTACATTTCTGTGCTTTTATACATTGATATCCTGTTGTTGCTTTTCCTTAAATAAAAGCAGCATTGTTAATTTCTAGCCTTATATGTATACAGAAGTTTCAGCATTATACAGGGAGGTCAGAGCTTAATCATCAAGCTGTTTCCATCCAGATTGTGTATCTCTGTTGCAGCATCAGATGTGGTTGTTCCATTCCTTTAGCTAGAACTTTTGGGGTGAGGTTGACAGCCCCATGCCCTATGTACCCTGACAGATGGCTAACGGCTTTGGGCATTTCTTTTACGTCACATATTATGGTATGAACTTTGCCCAACATTATATATATATACTGTATATACATATATATTATATTCCTTCCTCGATTCGCCAGAGAGAGTCCATACATCGTTCCTGGTCCGTGGAAAGCTATTTAGGCTCTGCTGATAAATAAGTTGTAGTGTTGCATATTTAGTCGACTGTGGTGGGGTGCAGCCTGGGAGTAGGGCATGTGGCTGGTGACTAGTTACTGCATCCTAAGGGACTTGCCATCAGGACTGCCCCTCAAAAATTATATCTATATAATATATATGTATATGTATATATATAAATATATATATATATATATATATATATATATATATATATATATATGTGTGTGTGTGTGTGTGTGTGTGTATGTGTGTGTGTGTATGTATGTATGTATGTATGTATGTAAAGTATATGTGTATGTATATATATATATAATATAATGTATGTGTTTTGCTTTCTCAAGAGGGACACAAGAGACACTGCAAGCGAAAGCGCTTTCCGTAATCTATTTTCCTTCCATTACCCGATGGTTAGCATAATGTCTTTTTATTTTGCTCGCACAGATATGAAATGGCAAGAGGTTTTATGAAACGGCCTAGTGGATTTCTGCTTCAAAATTAGGAAAGGGAAAAATAATAAAAAAAAAATATTTTTCTCTTCTACTCCCAAAATATAGACCAACCCTTTATGGTCAATGCAGACCCCCAAATTTTTTAATTACTTTTGCCATTGGGTAGCACGACATTTTTGCATTTTCACTTTTATGGACTCTCTCTCTCTCTCTCTCTCTCTCTCTCTCTCTCTCTCTCTCTCTCTCTCTCTCTCTCTCTCTCTCTCTCTGTGGCATATTATGGGAGGCAGTTGTATAATCATTGCACCATCCTGCGCCTATGTTTTTGTCTTCCCACTGAGAGCATGGCATCGAAAAGTTTTAGCACATTCCACTTTAATTTAAATTTTGCTTTCGAAAGTTTAATGCTACATTTGCACTTCCTCCAGTGTCCTTCCCTAACGTTTAGAAATTTTTTTTTCTTTTTTTTTTCATAATCCCTCATTTTTAGAACGGCTCTTGTAGCCTCTTATTCTTAAGTCTCGTTACTCGTTGCTGCTGTTAATGCCTTAATCATTCACACATAAACTAGTGTATTAAGTTTTTATTTTTATTAATGGATGTTTTGTCATGAATGACCTCATAGGTCCCAATGCTTGGCCTTTGGCCTAAATTCTTTATTCAGTTCAACGCATGGTTTCAGAATAGTATTGTTTTCTCTTCCTGCAGTTGTCTGTATCGTTCTCATAATACTTTATTCATTT
>NC_089760.1:32720000-32727500 GCF_040412425.1 Macrobrachium rosenbergii
TATAAATATTATATGATTAAGAATGTCAGGTGTCAGGCGTCTGAACCTATTAGCAAGGTATTAGTTTGTGAATTAAAAAAATTTATTGTTGACTTTTTTTAATTGCACCATACTAAAGGTAAAATATTTTGAAGTTCATGCTCTCTGCCTCTGTGGTACGCATGGAATTTCTTGCCTGTAAGTGGGAGTTAATCTGATATCGCTGTAAGAAAAAAAAATTATTTGTAAGTAAAGAAGTGCTGCGCATATACTACGGAGTCTGTAATATCTACTAATGTGCCTTTATCAATAATATAATTGTTAAAGGCACGAGTAGAATTATATTATTGTGGACCCTTTAGAACATTTCTGAACTCTCGTGATAGAATGTTTGTCTCCCAATGTGTCTTTTCCTTTTATTATCAAGTTGGCCAAGTGTCCAAGATCAAAAAAAAACGCAGATGTCCTTCAGAAGCGTTTTTCTTTTCTTTCAGACTATCTAAAAGAAAACTGCTTTCTCGTGTCTTGCTGAGTAGTCTATATTATGATTACGTTAAGAAGGGAAGAATGTAGGTAGTTATGGCGTTGACAAATACTGCAGCATTTCCTTTCATTTCGATTTTAACAGTTAGCTCGCTTGGGTGCTACTATAGTATGATATCTACTATCCATTTTCTACTTTTGGCCCCTCAGGGGCTAGTACTAAGCACGGTGAAACAGTGTAGGTGAGTCACTGTTTCGCCGTGTTTAGTACTAGCCCCTGGGGAACCAAATAGTTTTGCATATAGTATGAGGAAGTAATTGCCATAGGCCTTAATTGGGTTGTATGGTAGATAGCATCCTAATTTTTGGTAGGTCGCGAATAGCTCGGTAGATATCAGACTATAGTAGAACCCTCACTTGTATAACCATTTTTATTACATGGTCGGGAGTGTTTCTTAGGTCTCAACGTAGTATTAGTATTAGCAAAGTCTAGACCTTTAGTATTTGCGTTTTAGTAATAACATTGTTTATTAATTACGTTAACTTTAACGTACCCTTTTGAATTTTAAGGTGAAAATGCACCGTATTCGAACAAATGCATAAGTCTGAGATATTATTGATGACTATTATTGTGACTAATTTATTTTCCTTGGAACCTGCTTATACCATCTTTTACCTACTTAGCAGAACCAGCGAGAGGGTTACAAATTAAAAGAAATTCATTCCCCTGCGATAAACATTGATAAAAAAGCACAAATTAAAATCTTGGCAATTTTCACAAAGTTTTCAAGCAAGTTCGCATTTCCTCCAGAGCAAAGTTTAAGAATGCAGAGGACGGGGGTGGGGGTGGGGGGCGTGTAGGTAGCGGCAAATAGAGAGTGGAACGAACTCGGTTAATTAACCCATTTTCATTAGAGCCAGCGGGTTAAATCGTTAAATCCGCTCGGTTCATGACCATCCTCCGAGTTTTAACCTTGGTTTTAGGTGTCATTTTCGGAACGATTTTCTTCCCCTGGAAAATCTGCTCCTCCAGCGGACCCTTTTACGCCTGGATGAGGTCGTTTTGGGTATGATGACGTTACTGGAAATGAGTCTTTGGCCGTTCCATACTCTCTCAGGCTGCGTCGATTCACTGGTATTTGTATAGGATCTTTTTTAATTTTTTTTTTTTTTTTTACTTAACCCTTCGTCGATCTTTTGTACATACATGTTTACCGTTTGCAGCTTAAAAATTACTTTTAATCTTGTTGAAAGCAGCAGCTTTACTTTAATTTTTTTTTTTTTTTACTATTTACAGTTTCGATGATTCCCCTTCTTTAAATTCGGTGTGATAGATGCAAAAGAAATGAGGCCAAACCTTAATAATTTTCAAAGAATGTTTTATTTACAAGGAAAGAGCCACATTGGATAATAGAATTTACCTAAGGTTTTTTGTTTTTGTTTTTTGTTTTTTGTAAAACATCTCTGCACGCTTGAACGCTTAGAATCCTTTCATTCCTTTCATTAAAATTTTAATAGGACCCGTTATTGCTTATGGCCACCGTCGAACTGTATAAGTTTTAATTTAACAACTGATGCAGCGACACACACACACACACACACACACACACCAACGAGAGTCCAAAGGTCAGTCGAGGGTTGAGGTAGATTTTGGTCTGGATGGAGGAACTGAGTTCTATATCACGATAAATACGTCGTTCCTGTGATCTAAGCTGGGAACTTGGTGGCAGGCTGTGGGTTCCAGCCACTGTGGAGGAAGACATAGGGCCAGCAACCTCATCCCATCAGGCTCTGCTAAGTACCGGAAGGTTTGTACAAATATATTTAAACGTATATGTATATGTATATGTGTATATATATAAATATAATTGTGTGGATATATATATATATATATATATATATATATATATATATATATATATATATATATATATATATATATATATGTGTGTGTGTGTGTGTGTGTGTGTGTGTAAATTTGTGGGTTCCTAGTCTGCCGTTCGTGTAAACATGTGTATTTAGCATAGACTGCATGTGCTTGCACACTGCTTTCTCACACACACACACAGGCGCTCATGGCCGTCGATTATTTTCAGGAGAGAGCGCCAGCCAGCTATCTCGCTGAAGGATATATGGTGCTGAATTAATGGTGTCTTTTATCCCTCAGGTGATATCTCGCTTTCTCTCTTTATGACCATAAATTTCTCACTCGTTCCTCCTTTTATTCCCGGGGTCGCCGAAGAATGGGTTGAGGCCAGACATACGGTGATTGTAAACACTCCCATCCGGACACATTCCGTAATATAGACTGCGTCATTTCTCTCTCTCTCTCTCTCTCTCTCTCTCTCTCTCTCTCTCTCTCTCTCAAGCGCATAAAACTGTGGCATAAAGCTAGAAGAAAATTTCTCCCATAAGTTATTGATTTTTTCTTGTGTTTCCATTTACCTCGATAAGTATTTTTTTTTAAGTGTGCGTAAGCAGTTTCCTCCGTTTTCTTGAAGTTTGTTCGATATCATAAATAATTTTTAATTTCAAGTATTGATTTAAAATGTATATAAACAATTGTCACTGTTTCTTGAAATACTGTTCGATATCGTAATTCATCTTTAATTTCAAATATTGATTTTAAATGTTCGTAAAAAATTGCAATTAGTTCTTGAAATGTTGTTCGATATCATAATCCATTTTTACTTTCAAGTATTGATATCACTTAAAAACCGAAAGGTGGCGATGCCAGTATTCATAAGCAATTTTGTTCAGTCTCCATCACCACCCTGCATCTCGCCTTCTTCCTCCCTTGACCGCTGAGTCATAAGGTATTTGATGAGGTTTCTGCATTAGATACTGTGCAGGTCATATCGGGTCACTGAGGGGTGAGAAGATTCTTGACTTTCTCTCTCTCTCTCTCTCTCTTCTCTCTCTCTCTCTCTCTCTCTTTTATCGATTTTTTTTTCTGTATTCGAATAGCTTTTTATCTTGGCTTGTTTCTGACACCTTCCTAATGCTGACATCAGTTGGAGCAGTCATGCCAACTTTCTTGCCTTTTTTTGTATCTTTATTTTACCTTTTTCTCTTCTGGGCCTTACAAAGTGAAATTTATGTCTTTTTTGTTAACATTCTTGTGGCAAAGCCGACTAGTTTCTTATTTAGTGAAATTGTGTATTTTTTCGTTTAACGTTCTGGTGTCAAAGCCGACTAGGTCCTTACAAAGTGAAATTTGTGGCTTTTTTTTTTGTTAAACATTCTTGTGTCAAAGCCGACTAGGTCTTTATAAAGTGAAATTGTGTGTCTTTTATTAAATATTCTTGTGTCGGAGCCTACTAGGTCTTTATAAAGTGAAATTGCGTGTCTTTTATTAAATATTCTTGTGTCTTTATAAAGTGAAATTTTGTGTCTTTTATTAACTATTCTTGTGTCAGAGCCTACTAGGTCTTTATAAAGTGAAATTGTGTGTCTTTTATTAAATATTCTTGTGTCAGAGCCTACTAGGTCTTTATAAAGTGAAATTTTGTCTTTTATTAAATATTCTTGTGTCAGAGCCTACTAGGTCTTTATAAAGTGAATTTTTTTTTTTAATATTCTTGTCAAAACCGACTAGGTCCTTATACAGTGAAATTTTGTGTCTTTTATGTTACAGTAAACACTTGTGCCAAAGCCGACTAGGTCCTTATACAGTGAAATTTTTGTCTTTTTTTTTTTTTTTTGTTAAACATTCTTGTGCCAAAGCCGACCGGGTGGAAATCTTCACATTGTACTATCCCAGGCCTATAGTTGGAAGATTGAGGGTAGGATAAACAATTGGGCTTAGACCCATAAGCAAATATAGGCCTACCTCAGAAAAGACGAATTTTTATGCAAATGAGGGGAAAAGCTGTCGGAGGGAATTTCTCAGCTATGAGAGAGAGAGAGAGAGAGAGAGAGAGAGAGAGAGAGAGAGAGAGAGAGAGAGAGAGAGAATGCAGGAAGTTTCACTATGAATGTTTTCCAGATGACTGAGTCGAATAAATTCAGACATTCTATTCACGCGACGAAATCATTTTTGTCTCTAAATTCAAGGAGGATTAAATTTTGACCGGACTGTTGCTGTAACTTTTCCATTTACGAGAGATTTTTGCATTTTACGTATTCAGTTGTTGTCATAGATATGTTGCACTGGCAAGTTGGTACGAGAAAAATGTTGTTGTTTTATCAACAGGCGAAGGGTCGTGCATATTTTAAAGGAAGCTTGACAATTGTTCTTTCTCTAATGAAGAGTATTTTATGTCTCACTTTTTTCTGTTTAGATTTTTCATTTTTAGACAATTCGTTAGACAGTCCAAATCATTCCTGGCTGATTGGAGAATGAAATAAATTGTTGAATGAACTTTACAAAGTTTCAAAAATACAAAGGAGCCCATCGAAACGATGGTCACTCGTATATACTATTTAAAAATTGGATGCGGCACTTGTTTACTACGTCAGTAGTGCACTGAGTCTTTAGTACACCTCAAAGGAGGCTGTGTTAGATTATCTGTAATTGGCATGAAGGATTTTAGTAATTATATGTACATTAGTTATCATGCGTTGAAAAACACCTTGCGACATATAGCACATTATCCCATCACGCAACATTTTAACATTCGAACGTGTGAAATTACACCTTATGGAGACATGTGACATCAAAACCTGAAAGAACAGAAGGCTTCATAACGTGCGAAGCGTAGGACATCACATAGGTAGCGAAATAAGACATCATCATATCTTTAAAAAAAAAAAGAGAAAAAGAAAGGCACATCAATAACTCGCTGTGGTCGGTTCCGGGTGTCAAGCGCGTGCTGGGCTCTGGAGTCATTTGCCGAAGAAATGCGTATGGGGTGTAAAAATGAGCTTCCCTGATGATTGACTTGCGTGCAGGGAGGGGTCAAAGGAACACATCACACAGGAGGACATCGGCGCGCTCAAAAAGAAAATCAGAAATCGCCCTGACACGCCATGCGAGCCTGCTGATGGAGAGCGGAGTCGCAGAGACGGTACGGTACGCCGACCCAAATCACCACTGGGAAATGCTGACAAGTCTCATTTTAATGTGCCACCCAGTCCTCTGCTTTGCCTCCCTTGACCTTAATGGATATACTTCTATTTTTCCTCAACTGGTCGGTCGTTCCCCTTTCGGAATAAATATGCTTCTATTTTCCTCAACAGGCCGTTCCCCTTTCGTAATAGATATGCTTCTATTTTCTCCTCAACAGGCCGTTCCCCCTTCGTAATAGATATGCTTCTATTTTCTCCTCAACAGGCCGTTCCCCCTTCGTAATAGATATGCTTCTATTTTCTCCTCAACAGGCCGTTCCCCCTTCGTAATAGATATGCTTCTATTTTCCTCAACTGACCGTTCCCCCTTCATAATAGATATGCTTCTGTTTTCCTCAACAGGACGTCCCCCCCTTCGTAATAGATATGCTTCTATTTTCCTCAACAGGACGTTCCCCCTTCGTAATTTCGATGGAAATATTTCCCTTGGTGGCCCCTCATCAATCATAAAACAAGTTGACATCATGATTTTTTTTGTTCGCTTTTACCTAGGTGGGGATGCATGTTGTGTGTAAAAAACAACTTAATGAGCACGTGTCACCCACAATATGTATTCTTCATATATCAAAAGCATTCGCTGTATTTATTAAATGAATGCTCATTTTTTTTATGTAATCTGTAGGTAAGTTTGTGTGTGTGTGTGTTTGGGTAACTGTGCAGACGCGTCATACTTGCTGAAGAAGATCCTACATTAGTTAGTCTTTATTGGATGTAAAGGATTTTGCCTTATCACATTAGCCATGCATGGGATATATAATAAAGATTATTAAAATGTAAATTGATTGGTTCTGTGACGTTCATAGTTAATATAAGAATCTCACCAATAAGAGGTTGACTCTTGCCACAGTATATTATTTGTATGTTATCGAGAGGGAAGTACAGGTGCACTTCCGGCCTTTCACTTCTTAAGTGAAAAGATTGAGTTGGAGTGGTTGGACAGTAAGATGGAAAAAAAGAAAGTGCGGGAGCAAAGGTAAAATAAAAGGTTAAAAAGTGGGTGCAACTAGGGGCCGAAGGGATGCTGCAAACAACCTTTTAGTAATGCATACAGTGCACCAGATGAGGTGCACTGATGGCACTACTCCCCTACGGGAAAAGACGCCTGAATACTTGTATGTTTTGAATATGGCTACACGCTTGTTTGTGCTCCTGGACATAAATGATCTGTAATTCGGGAGCAAGGCGGCTATTAGACTGAGAAATTGCTGGAGTAACAGGTTGTGTGCAAGATAGCGTTGAGCAACAAAGAGAGTGTGTGTAGGAGAATTGATTGGCTGCTTATGAGCCTCTGTGGTGTTATGTAAAGCTGCCAATGATGTGGAAGCTTTGTACACAGAATATTCACCATTGATTCAATATTTAAGTTTAACTATATATATATATATATATATATATATATATATATATATATATATATATATATATATATATATAATATATATATATATATATATATATATATATATATATATATATATATATATATATATATATATATATATATATATATATATATATATATATATAGAGCAAATGGTAACATTTAGTCCTAAGATGAAACTGAAGTATAAACACAAGCATTTAGACATGTTTTTGTCAGATAACATACTGTGCCAGTGTAACTCTTCATGATCGCTCCCCCACCTCGTTTTTTTTTTTTTAATCATGCTGATGGTGTTATGTGTCACGAACTTTTTTGATCACTGAACATTTATTCAACCTTTACTATAACCAAAAACTTTTTATACCCTGCAAATTATCACAGGCTATGCATTATTATTGCTTTATGTATCGTAGCAAACTATTCTGTCTTGAGGTATTTCATATATTTTTAGAATTTGGGAACAGAAGACATAGGTGACATTAAACTCCGCGCACATTAAAATACCCAGTAAACTATTCACCGTCATTGTACATTTGATCGTTAAATTTTTGAACGCAGTTGCTTACTCCGAAGATAATTTAGGA
>NC_089760.1:32732500-32742500 GCF_040412425.1 Macrobrachium rosenbergii
GGGCCGGATGTTAGTAGCTCCCATAATCACCTTACATTAGAATGATAGGGTAGAGAGGTTCCATCAGGAACAAGCCTTCATTTTTCCGTTTTAATTCCCTTCGCCGGCTAATTCCGCAAAGGATCGCATTGAAGTCTTCTCTCCCATTTTCGTTTGGAGTCGGATCCACCACGCGATGTCTCCGGCCTCCTCCCTTTTTACGATGTTTGCTCTAACGAGTTGAAGCGTACCTCGTTAATACCCTTTTGTGAAATTCCATGGACATTATTATGACTTTTTATGGGGAATCTCTAATGACTCGGAATATGAGTCACCTGAGTCTATTGTTCTGAAGCTGCTAATGCCAGGCGTCCTTTTTCTCTCTCTCTCTCTCTCTGTCTCTCACTCTTACTCCCTGTCTCTTTGCTTCTCTCCACTCCCATCTCCCTCTAACTCCCCTCCCCTTTCACGGTCTCTTGTGCCCTTCCTCCCAGTTGTTCCCTCCATACCCTCCACCATGCCCTCTCCAGCCCTGCTCCCTTAAAAACGGAGATGGTGGGCATATAGGCTTTAAAAGCATTTCCCTCTAACTTTTACTCATTAGTTAGAAATCCGGATTCAGAGTCAATTAATTCGGACTGCTAAAATTTCCGGGCAACCTCTGACAACCGTATTCCGAGGGGGGGCGGGGGCAGGGGCAAGGGAGTGGGGGAGCTGTCGCCCCCCGGTCCTTTACCTTCCTTGTTTGATAAGGGAACTAAATGGCAGTTGAATTTCCTCCTCTTCTTCCTGTTGCTGCTTTTAGTTATTGTCGCCCTTATGCTTACCCCTCGTCTTTTTCTCCTTCTTCATTGGAGGGGTGGGTAGAGCTCTCGGCTAGCACGCTGTTGGCCCAGCGTTCGACTCTCCGGCCGGCCAGTGAAGAATTAGAGGAATTTATTTCTGGTGATAGAAATTCATTTCTCGTCATAATGTGGTTCGGATTCCACAATAAGCTGTAGGTCCAGTTGCTAGGTAACCAGTTGGTTCTTACCCACGTAAAATAAATCTAATCCTTCGGGCCAGCCCTCTCTAGGAGAGCTGTTAATCAGCTCAGTGGTCTGGTTAAATTAAGATATACTTTTTTTTCTCCTTATGGTTAAATGCGTCTTCATTCAAGACTTTACAAGTTATTTCTTCATTATATCAATAAAATAATACTAACCGCTTCGCCTTCCTTGAAACAATTCTTTGAAAAAATTCTTAGTTATTTCTTCATTATCAGCAAAACAGTATTAACTGTAGCCCTTCATCATTCTGCTGTTTTCTGTTTTCCATTTTCTCTGCTCGCCAAAGGAACGCAAACCACACTTCTTCCATCTCTATTCCTTGTTAATTCCTCTTCGTTAAAACTCTGTCGTGTACTTCTCCTCCTCCTCCCCCTCCTGCTCCTCCTGCCTAGTTAATAATTCTGTTGCTTGAATGTCAAGCGAATCCTGCAGGCATAGTGACGAGAGGAGATTCCTTCTTTTTGTGGTATGTTTCGGCGAGGAGTTTGAACTGATAGTATAGAATTTCGCAGACTCTGGTTTAGCCCAGAGGGTACATTGCGTCTGAGGGACTATTCGTGCATTGATGGTAATGCAAATAATTGTGAAATTGTGAATAACTTATCATATGCGATCGATGTCATTTGAATGTTTTCTTTTTCGTTGTGTCACTTTGATTTATTTTTTCTTTTCCCTTTACCTTCTCTTACTTCCTAATGAACCACATATTCTTTGGTAGCTTTGATTTCAAGTCCGTGGCCCCTGTGGGCTTGTTCCATATGAATAGGGTTCATCTTCTGAATAAAAATAATAATAATGATAATAATAATAATAATAATAATAATAATAATAATAAAATGATAATGATAATAATATATTGGTCAACTACAAGACTCAGATCTGTTATGCAGATCAATAAAACTGCAATTCTCTTTTCTTTGAACTGACTAGTGTGCAACGCTCGTAAGTGTACATATATATTTCTTCGGTGAAGTGCCGTTTTCCCTAATGAAGAAATTGGCTGAATTCTATAGCTCTGATGAACGAGCTTCCTATTGACCGCTATGGTTCAAATACCTTCTTTTTGTGCTTGCTCCGTTCCGCCCTCTCTCCTCGCCCCCTCCCCCCCTCCTCTCCTCCTCCTCCTCCTCCTCCCTCCTCCTCCTCCTCCTCCTCCTCCTCTCTTCGCTACAGGTTCTTTTCCAGGTAGCTTTCCTCTGTCCAGCGGCACTGCCAGAAATATTTGTGCTTCTTCCACATTTCTGAGGTCTTATTAACTTGTCCTCAGGCATACAGAGAGAGAGAGAGAGAGAGAGAGAGAGAGAGAGAGAGAGAGAGAGAGAGAGAAATGACCGGAAAACAACAGAAATAGTGGTTTGGAATTGCCCTTCTCGTTGTACTCAGCATTCCTCATCTGTCTTTTTTTCTGAGGATGACTTTTATTGTCGCCGAATGCAGAGTAAATTGGTTAACCAGTTGCTCATCGACACGGTGTCCGATTCATTGAGGGGCCCAGCTTCTTCTTGTACGTACCTTAGGTTACGTAAATGTCCCTCGGTATCGATGGAACGAAAATAACTGCGGGTAACCTTTAAGTGAGTGCTTGAGGACTCAGCGACCGACTGCAAGCGGAAGTAGATATGTGTGTGTATATTTATATATATATATATATATATATATATATATATATATATATATATATATATATATATATATATATATATATATATATATATATATATATATATATATATATATGTATGTGTGTGTGTGTGTGTGTGTGTGTGAATATAAATATATATATTACATATATGTCATTTTTATATAGTTTCATATAATGAGAGAGAGAGAGAGAGAGAGAGACGTTTGATTTGTTTATGCAAGCTGGCGTTGCGACGGCTGTTCTCATGAGCTCCGGAAATGAGTATTTGGAAGGGGAAAAATCTTAATGCATTTTTTCATGGCGCATTCATTTATTCATACATCCCATAAAATTGTTTATGAGAATTAATTAAAATGCCTAAAAACTTAAAGTTTTTTTTGTTAAGAAATCTGGCTCCCTCAAAGAACTTATATAATTTTAATATATATATTGCCACTGTGTAACGTTTTCCGAAATGCAAAATCTCTATTTTTGTGCATCACACGAGTACAAGAATATTTTCCTTTGTGGCGCTTGCAGCATTTTTCAACAGAAATTTTCTAAAATAAAAAGTAATTTTCTCTTTATTATAGACCGGCAGAGGTAGTTCACCTTTACGGCGTAGGTATCAAACGCTTCCGAAAGGTTTACCAGAAATAATAATAATACCTTTCAGTGTCATTCCGAAGCTTCTTGCCTTGTCAGAGTAAGAGTGAGAGAAATATTTCATCATCCAACCTTTTACTCGCCACATTTCTCTTTATCGATTGACTCTCGTCCCGTTTAAGATTCTCCGTGGTCTCTGTGGATGGTTTACTTGTTTTCATTTGTTTTTATTTGTTTTCTCTGTTTTCCTTCCCTTTGTCTGTTGGAATGTCTTGTAATTCCTCCTCCTCCTCCTCCTCCTCCTCCTCCTCTTTCTCATGCGCGTGTACTTATCTTAATCCTCTTCATTTTTCTCCGCGGTGGTTCTTTGTTCTCCCTTCTTTTTCTCCTCTCCGTTTAAATCGTCCATTTTTTGATCGAGTTGTATCGAGTCCCCTTTACCTTCTCATTTCTTAATCCGTGACCGGTATCAGATTTCCTTATTTATTGCTAATTAGCCCCTTTCTTCCGTGTCAGTCATTTCTCGTCGTCCTTTTTCTTCCTCGTTGTGATTAGATACAGAGATGGATCTCCCGTCTTTTATATTATTTTTTACTTTTACTTCTTTCGTTTCGAGCTCGTGTATAATTTTTGAGGACCAATGTGATAAGGATAATAATGAATTTTAGAAAGTAATTTATTTTTTTTCAGAGTCGGGCATCAAAAAACATAAAAAAAAAAAATACAAAAACGTTTAACGATAATATTAATTTTCATTTTTGTTTTCTCTCCCATGGATTGTTGACTTATTCTCTCACGTTGAATGTCATAGCTATAGGTTTGCTTAATAATTGATACACTTTGATTGCTGATGTTATAAGGTTTCCAGCTCCGATGAAATGCTGTTTTACTTAAAATAATATGATATTTTTATTTGGATTTGTCAATTCAAGAGGTATACTTTTGCTAAGATTTCTGAAATTCTGCTTACATGAACTTACACAGTAAAACGACTCTATTTTCCGTAGCAGGTCCGCTATCTCTCCTTATCACTTGCCTAATTTATGGCTGCATGCATTCACACAAACGTGCAGAATATATTGGACCCAGGATCTTGTTTTGACCGTTCCGTCCGGTGTATCTGATGGAGGAGAACAAGCGACGCCGTTTTATTAGTGAGAATTGACCAAATACCCAAAATTTAAAATAAAAAAGTCTGCTGAGAGAGAGAGAGAGAGAGAGAGAGAGAGAGAGAGAGAGAGAGAGAGAGAGAGAGAGAGAGAGACTTTCAGTTATCGTGTGTCAGTGTTCTTGTAAAAATTTCTAGACATGGAATTTTCTGGAGAGAGAGAGAGAGACGGGGGTGGGGAGAGAGAGAGACCTTCAGTTATCATGTGTGAGAGAGAGAGAGAGAGAGGGAGAGACTTCAATTATCATGTTTCACTATTCTTGAAAAAATGTTCTTCACACGGATTTTCTGGAGAGAGAGAGAGAGAGAGAGAGAGAGAGAGAGAGAGAGAGAGAGAGAGAGAGAGAGAGAGAGAGAGAGAGACTTCAGTTGTCATGTTTCACTATTCTTGAAAAAATTTTCTTGGAGAGAGAGAGAGAGAGAGAGACTTCAGTTGTCATGTTTCACTATTCTTGGATTTTCTGGAGAGAGAGAGAGAGAGAGAGAGAGAGAGAGAGAGAGAGAGAGAGAGAGAGAGAGAGAGAACGCCAAATAGCGAGACAACAATAAATTTCGTCGTGAGGTTAAACAAGGAGAAAAGTCCATCAATATTTGTCAAGGGTTTTCCTCGTTAGTTCAGCAATATGGAAAACCGCCGTTTCTTATGAGTCGAGGTCTTAAACATTAGGTACCATGCAGTGCAGAAGAGGATGAATTTTTCTTTTGACCGAAAGAATAAAAGAAAAAACGACAATAAATGCAAATACAATTCTTCAATGAAATTTAATTGCATTCGTGAGGTCGGATATAAACTGCATTCAAATGATAGGAACATACATGGTTTAATATTCACTCCGTCTATCCATCTGTCTACCTATATCTATCTATCTAGCTATCTATCTGTCTGTCTGTCTATCTATCTATCTTCCCTCATTATCTGTTTTATCGGTTATCGGTTCCGGAACCGAAGTCCGCCGATCCTGTTCCCAATATCAATATTCCCGGAGAAGAAAATTTGCAAATTATCGCGACTTTCCCAATATGATTATTATTTTTTTTTTTCCTGCTGCCTCTTTCGTCGCGTGTTTGTTATCGAAAGCGGGACATAATTTTTATTTTTCTGATCCTCTTTTTGGAACAAATAATTCGCAATTGCGGGAAAATAATTGCATCCTTTTTTTATATATATATATCGCGGTGATTTCAGAGTGAATTTTTTTTATTTAGCTCGAATGCGATTACAGAGTCTTTATTGTGAAGTCGATGATTTTTTAAATACTTGAATTAGTGACTGATAAAGGGAAAGAAAGTTTGTTGTACACAAAAGGGAAGAAGGTAGTTTTATAATGAATAATACCCTTATTTAAGGAAATATTCTCAAATTTCGTATTATTGTTATATAGTTCATACTGAAAAATTGAGAGAGAAATATATTTGTCCTTGTTTTCCAGCGCTTTTAATGTCGTCTTTAGTAGCCGTTAAGAGAGAGAGAGAGAGAGAGAGAGAGATAAAGCTTTCATCATCCTTTAGGGTCCTCAGATAAAGACACGGGTGGTCTTCGAGGCCTAATACTTATAAGCCCTAGGCATAAAAGTTGCCGTAGTCTTAACATATAATCCCTAGCTGTGTCATTTTGGGGACACAGAAAGAGTCAGTGCCTCAGGCTCTGTGCTTATGTCCCTGAATAAAATCGAATTCTGTTTTGATTTTTTCATTAAAAAACAATTTCACTTCGTCAGGTCCTGCGCGTAAGCCATTCGGAAATTCCAACAGTCTTTTTTCATTCACATTGTCCATTGCTGATTTTCCTCCATTATATGCGTTGTTTTCATCCTCAAATTGTAAAGTTATACTCGATTATTAATAAGCCAGGACCATAACCCATGGTTGTGTTGGCATGTAGTACACAATTTAGCAGTGTGGGTGGTACAACGCATGTGCAGAATTGACATAGTTAAAACACCTGCTTTTATTTAAACACAGGAACATCTGATGGTAACCATCGCCAAATAGTAAGACAGGCTTCCGGAAATGCATGCAGAAACCTTTCTATAATAGATTAAGCTAGCATTGTGCTGGCACGGGCTCTTGCTCCTCAGTAGCCCGCAAAAAAAACAAGAACCAATAGATTCAGACTTGGTTTAGTTTAAGGGGTCCTTCTAATTTATGCAAAGTAGTCATCAGGTGGAGTGAAATAAAGGAGAAGAGTAGAATGTAAACTACTTTTGATTTGTCAAGATCCATCATGTAGATTAATAAAATTACCTAAACGTCAGCTTAATTTTCTTTTATTGTTTTATTCTTTATCCCAGAAAAAAACATGAGTTCTTGTCGTGTTTCATTTAGCCAGGGGAATTTTGTCTTACTATCCGTTTTGATTGAGGGGATTTGGACCCCGGAAGTTTGGCCCTATCGAGATGTTTTTGTCTCAAGGAGATTTTGTCCCGGACCGGGGTCGCCCACTCTCTTCCGATTCTGTTTACCCGTCCTTGATGCAAGAGACATTTTTCTGTATTTTTGATAATATTTTACGTGGCGTAAAATGTTATCACAGGCTGAGGCTCACTTTTCGGGGACCGCACTAGTAAAAATATTATTTTGTAAAATTCTTCAAAGTTTCAAGAAATTAAAAGATAACAGTAGATTAATCGTACTAGGTTAAAAGTATATAAAACACCGTAGGATTAGTTGTGAATGACCAGGAAGTGACATTAGGTAACTTTCTCACAAGTGCACATATACAATATACACTCTCCTTGAGTCAAATGTGAACAGTCCAAACGCGGAGAGAATCTCTGTAGTTGTCCATGGTCCCTTTATGCCTAAGGAACTTTTATAACAGGAACAAGTTTCCTGTTTGCTTGCTAATAAGTCTGGTCCAGGAAGGAAATAAGCGGAAGAATCATTGCACATGCGCAATAGAATACTTGTGTGTGGTATGGTATGGACTTCTGAATTCGACCGACACACCTGAGACGGAATATAACATTTGTAGAATTCAAAACGTTATGAGACAAATCTCTTGATTTAGCATAGAAAGGGGAGTTTTATATTCATACGAGTTTTTCTCTTGTACATTCTGTTTCATGTATTGACATTGTGTAGTCAGTGGGAAATATGTATATTTTCAAAAGTAATGAGTATCCATTTGTGTAACAGCAGAAATTATCTGTGTGTGTAGGTACTGTGTATATATATATATATATATATATATATATATATATATATATATATATATATATATATATATATATATATATATATATACATATATTACTACACACACACACAGACAAAGTCTCCTGTTGAACGTAAAGGTTGCGTTTTCTGACAGAATTAAGACAACATTCAGTCACTGATGTGGGTAAAATTTGTCATCGACGCAAACTTCCTCAGAGATATGCATAAATTTCACGCGTCACAATGATAGACAATCTGTCAAAAATGTGTGAATAGAGAAATGGGAAATTCAAAACAAAATGGGTGGAAACACAACCCTCTCTCTCTCTCTCTCTCCCCCAGCCCATTGCCGCCCCACCAGATGACCACAGCGTGTCCTGCCTGCTACGTAACGAAGATACGCTCTAGGAGGTCTCCGCTGACCACAACAGCTGCCGCTGTGTTGTTGTTGTCGTCGTTTTTGTTGTTATTGTTGTGTTTACGTTGTTATTGTTGTTGTCGTTGTAGTGTCGGGGAGGACGGACAACATCTGCCCAACCGGTTGTCAAGGCCTCGAGAGAGAGAGAGAGAGAGAAAGGGAGAGAGAGAGAGATTAGTGTAAATAACGAAAGCAATGACGCAATCACATAAGCATGAGATAATCTCCCAGATTATAAAGAAATAGGATGCTGCTTGGGTTGTTGCACCATGCATTTTTCCTCCTCGGCACCCCCCCCTCCCCCCTCCGCCGCTCCCAACAGCCTCCGCCAGACGACGATCTGGTGTGAGATGAACTGCATAAAACCTATCGACTTGACACCTCGTCTGTCAGCAGAAATGCAAAGATGAGTGTCGACACTTCTTTTTTTTTATTTGAGATGTTTACTATTATTATTATTATTATTATTATTATTATTATTATTATTATTATTATTATTATTATTCTTTTTTCTTTCAGATTTTTTCTCATTAATATTATTACTGTGATTATTATTATTGTTTTATTTGAGATGTTTCTTTCAGATGTTTTCTCAACGTATTATTATTAATATTATTACTATTATTATCATTATTTTTTATTTGAGATGTTTTATTATTATTATTATTATTATTATTATTTTCTTTCAGATGTTTTATTATTATTATTATTATTATTATTATTATTATTATTATTATTATTATTATTATTATTATTATTAAAGAACTCCTCCAACTAATTACGCCAGATGTCAGTGAATATTTCATTAAAAGTACTTATAGAAAAAAAAAAAAGACCGAGCAGAAGAAATCTAGATATCGAACAGTAACAAACAAAAGCCAGACAGCCGCGTCGCGAGAGATCGAGCTGTCGTCGCATGACCTAAAATAAGTAAATAAAAGCCGCAATCGCGCTATGAAATATGGCCGTCGGTTTCGTAGTGACTTTTATTCCTGAACTTGATAGTATCGTAACAATACCGTGTTGCTTGGGAGACTGTTATGTGCCTTCGCCACGCATGGAATGGAAGTTTACGAAGCCGTGTTTTATTTATCAGAGCTCTGCGACTCTTTTTGTCTGCGTTGCTTTTGTGCTTTTGCTCTTCTGGGGGAGCGGGGAAAGAGCATATGCGCCTGCAGACACTGTGTAGGGATGGGGACAGAGCCATCTTGGAGCGTCAGACATGTATGAGATTTTGTGACGATTAATTAAAAAAAGTGAAACTCTTCAACAAAAGCATCTCCCATGGCAGGGTAGTGCCGTCATGCACCTCACGTGGTGCTCTGTAGGCATTTATTTAAGGGTCTTTTCAGCGTCCCTTCGGCCCATAGCTGCAGCCTCTCTCATTTCTTTTACTGTACCTCCATTCATATTCTCTTTCTTTCATCTGACTTTCCACCCTCTCTAAATATTGTTTCCTAGTGCAGCTGCGAGGTTTCCCTCCTGTTGCACCTTTCAGTACTTCGTACTGTCAGTTTCCCTTTCAGCGCTGAATGACCTCATAGGTACCAGCGCTTGGCCGTTGGCTTAAATTCCGTATTCTATTCTATTCTATTCCAGCTGAAGTATCGAAGTATGAAAATGTTACATTAAAAAGCGTTAGTAAATGTGTGGGAAACTTACACATGAATTCATTCGTGTGGCGTAGAAACTTATATACAGTATGACCTCACTGCTAATATTGAGAAAAGCAACCATTGGACGAGAAAAAGCAGAACGACAGAAATGAGATGAAATACGACTGTTTACGATAGTGACAGAAGTGTCCTTAGCAATATTTTACGTTTCTGCTGATAAATAGGGCACTTTTCTTGTCACCTAATCTTAGGTTCGCGTCTTTTTTTCATTTTTTATTTGCGAAATTGTACCTCATTTAATCATACTGCGCCGTGGGGAACATGTAACAGGGGTAAAATCATTGACGGCTGATGTCTGATGTTGATTTTCATGAATAAACCTTA
>NC_089760.1:32747500-32787500 GCF_040412425.1 Macrobrachium rosenbergii
AAAGAAAGAAGGGAGCTTGACGAAACACTCGTCAATAGATGACGAAAAGAAGAGGACACAAGGAAAGTTAAGAACAGGGAGCTTAACAAGACGCTCGTAAATAGTTGATGGAAAGAAGACGATAGATAAAAAAATAAAAAACAGTAAAAAGAGAAAGCGTCTTCGGTAAGGAGAGGATGGAAGAAAAAAAAACGGTAAAAATAGAAAGCGTCTGCAATTCGAAACACTCGCAAATGGATGACGAAGAGAAGAGGATAGATGGAAAATTAAAAACAACAAAAATAGAAATCGTCTGAGAGTTAAATCGCAAAAACATTTATTTCTGGAAGAAAGTAAGAAAGAAGAGATAACGAAAAGAAGAGGATAAAAAAAAAACCAGCAAAAATAGAAAACGTCTGCAAGTCAAAATCGCAATAACATTCATTTCTGAGAACGCGCATTCATCATAAAAAGGAGATAAAAAATAGAATAAAAAAAATAAATAAAAAAATAAAAAATGGAAGGGCGTCGGTTTGGTTAACCTCTCGAACCTCAGCAGACAAACTTGATTCCTTATAAAGTTAACAAAGGAAGGAAGCCAACAGCCCCACACACAACACCCGGCGCTCCGAAGGCGAAAGGAGAAACAGCCGCGCCGACGAAGCTGTCGGCCACGGTAAAAGCTTACGGTGTCAGCGGATCGTTAACATAATAATAATAATAATAATAATAATAATAATAATAATAATAATATGTAGTCTACATGTTTCAACCATCTCAATGGTCGTCGTCAGGACATTGACGACGACCACTGAGATGGTTGAAACGTGTAGACTACATAACTATACTCGTACAAGGTATAAGCAAATATAATAATAATAATAATAATAATAATAATAATAATAATAATAATAATAATAATAATAATAATAATAATAATTTCGTAGTAGCATCAGTCTTATAGTTATTAATCTAAGCAAGCGTTTAGGTGTACCAATTGGTTATTATAAACTTATCTAGTGTACCTAAATTTTTGTGCACGTTGTTGTTTCTACATTGTATATCTGTGTATACTGTATGACCTTGAGCTGAAATAGAGGATATTATTATTATTATTATTATTATTATTATTATTATTATTATTATTATTATTATTATTATTATTATTGGAGAAAAACTAACAGTTATGTATGGGTACATATATTTAGAGATAAATCTCTACGAAGAGTTTTCGGGAATCTGTTCGACTCCCCTTTTCAATCTGGCGCGGTGATGTAAAAGCATTGAATATATGTACCTATACATAACTGTGGATTTGTTTCTCCAATAATAATAATAATAATAATAATAATAATAATAATAATAATAATAATAATAATGTCTTCTATTTCAGCTCAAGGCCATATACATAGATACACAATTTAGAAACAATACAGTACACAAAAATTTAGGTACACGAGATAAGAAGTTACAATAATATGCGGCTGCTCCCAACCAATAATAATAATAATAATAATAATAATAATAATAATAATAATAATAGTATACAATTATTTCTCGCAAGGACATTATTTTCCAGAAACGAAAGAAGTAAGAGAAATTTAGCCCATAGTTTCTCGGTCACCATCTTGCAGTTCTTGTTATTTATATTACAATTTGGCTTTCAGTAGTTTAGTTTTCCAACTTTTTTGGTTTATTACTTGGGGAAACAACTTTTTTGATTTATTACTTGGGGAAACTTATCTGTATTGAAAAGGAAGAAAAAGCAATTTAAAGACACAGCCTCTTGTTGAAAGTATTAGATTTGGAAGTCTGTGAGTTGTTCTGCTCGCATTTTCTGAAATATTAGTGAAAAATATATGATAAATATGCAGTGCCTTAAGCTTAAATAAAACAAGGTTTTCCGAGTAGAAGACAAAGAACTGGGCGAAGATAAAGTAACTTTTAAAGATTTGTTTAAATAAGGAAAAATACAAACGAGCAAAAAATGCTCCGAAGTTTCTTCGTCGCAATCGAGTTTTCTGTACAGCCGCTACAGCATATAATCAAGGCCACCGAAAACAGATCTATCTTTCGGTGGTCTCGAGATAATGCTGTATGAGCCGCGGTCCATGAAACTTTTAACAGCCGCCCGGTGGTGGCCTATCCTATATCGTTGCCAGAAGCACGATTATGGCTGACTTGAACTGTAAATAAGATAGAAACTACTGGGACTAGAGGGCTGCATTTTGGTATGTTTGATGAATGGATGGTGGATGATCACCATACCAGCTTGCAGCCCTCTAGCCTCAGCAGTTTTTAAGATCTGAGGGCGGACAGAAAAAAGTGCGGACGGACAAACAAAGCCGGCACGATAGTTTTCTTTTACAGAAAACTAAAAATGAAGTTGTTTTATTTAAAACTTATGAATGGAGACAGCTATTGTAATAAGAAAGCATTAGTGTCTACGACAATATACTTGTTTCATTACAGATTTTCATTTATGACCGTGCGGAAAGGAACTGTTTACCATTGATAATTTTCTTATTTTTTATATTTAGTAGGGAAGAGTTTCATTGTCATAATGGCATTAAAAGATATTAAGAATGTTAAAATTCTCATCATGTAATATACTTCATATATATATATATATATATATATATATATATATATATACATATACATATATATATATATATATATACATATATATATATATATATGTATAGATATATATATATATATAAGTATATGTAATTATAATTAAGACAATTTTATGTACTGTATATATATTATAAGTAGTAATTATACTGACAATTTTACCACTGTATTTATATATATACATATATATATCACTTTTTATGTATATTTATATATATATATATATATATATATATATATATATATATATATATATATATATATATATATATATTATGTCATTATAATTACATACGTATCAGTAAAAGTGATAAAATACTTATCTATATATATAGATGTGTGTATAAACCCGCATATATACATAAATACATATATCCATGCATACATACACACAGTATTTACCCATACTGCTGTGGAGTCAGTCGATTCCTCAGGGAAGAGTAATTAGAATGCAACCCGCGTTTCCTCAGCCTTCAGTAACCCATTCATTTGTTGAGCCCTTTTTTCTTATTTTTTCAGGCCAGTCCTGCACTTCGTCAAGTATCTCTTGTTTTTGTTTATTTGTATTTTTCTTTTTTCTTTTTACTAAATACTGACTTTCAAGTCGAATTCCTTCATTCTTATGTGATATATATATATATATATATATATATATATATATATATATATATATATATATATATATATATATACACACACATTAACTTTATCACATACATAATTATTCTGTGCATTAGTACAATTACTAAGAGGACTGTTTGTCTAGAAAGTTCATAACTTTTTGAATAAATATCTCCACTAGGTACCATCCAGTTTGAGTGAGGTCCTGTTAGTAAATTATATATATATATATATATATATATATATATATATATATATATATATATATATATATATATATATATATATATATATATATATATATATATATGTATGTGTGTGTGTGTGTGTGTGTGTGTGTTTGTTTGTGTGTGTGTGTGTAGAGAGAGAGAGAGACAGACAGACAGACAGACAGACAGACAGAGAGACTCCGTAGATAAACCGCAACCTTTTAAATCATAACTTTCACCACTTCATCCTCATGTACCTTCTAACGTACAAAACTTAGCATTCGTAGAAAAAAAATTATTTTTTATTCTAGGCTTTAGATAATGATATTAAGACTGAACAGAATAAAATTGTCCGCCCAATAGTCATAAGAAGCAAATCATTATATGAGAGCATTCTCCAGTTCTTTGAAGATATTGAATGACAAACTCACACACGGGGGCTGGATCTTCTTCGCTGCCTTGCCCATTAATCCCCTTTCCATTCATTTGACCACGTGGTCGTATTGCGATTTTTCCCTTTTTGCTCTTGTCCGGACAGAATATGAGGGGGTTGGGGGTTGGGGGGGGTCGTATGGGGGGTCGAATATAGAGGCTTCACGCCTTGTCCCTTTTACTTATATTTCTCACTTTCTTTTCGCCCATCAACACATTTCCCACTCCCCAACAACGGCCTCTCCCCCAACCATTTCATCTTGCTCGAATGCTTCTCTCTCTCTCTCTCTCTCTCTCTCTCTCTCTCTCTCTCTCTCTCTCTCTCTCTCTCTCTCTCTCTCTCTGCCGTTTATGAGAGAAGTCAATGACGTCTGGCCTGTTACGTAAATGAATTTAATTTCCTTTTATACAATTTTGTTACGCCCTTATGCGTCGTATAATTCTCTCTCTCTCTCTCTCTCTCTCTCTCTCTCTCTCTCTCTCTCTCTCTCTCTCTCTCTCTCTCTCTCCAGTCCGCATTGCAGCCTACGATTGTCGTCCATTATATGAAGTATGATAGGGGACAAAGTTGCCGGGGGCTCGTTCATCTGGATTCATAAGGAAACGAGAAGCAATTTTTCATTGATTCTCGTTTTGACGCCATGATCAGAATGGAAAAGTCTTCAAGAATTTTATTGGACAGAAGGTTTGGTAAAGGGACCGCATGTTTTTGTTTATATATATATATATATATATAAATATATATACATATATATATATATATACAGTATATATTACATTGAAGATGGAAGCAGGCAAGCCTCTGAAAGCTTGGAAATAAAGAAAATCTTCTCTTTTGAACCTTTCATATCATTGCTGTCTTCTGTAAGAGAAATAACTTGATAAACAGGGAATTTGTGGTGTTTGGAGCATATATATATATATATATATATATATATATATATATATATAATTTATAATATATATAAATTTATAAATAAGCTATTCTTTTATTTATTTATTTATGTATAAAACGCTCTGGTTTCATGGTTGCTTGGGGTTTGTCTTGGGACAGCAATATAATTCAGATTACAGTAAGTAATTGTAAACACCAGCGAAGTTTGTTTCAAAGTTCGTGTGTTCTCTTATCATAGTTTGGTCTTATGACTTTTTCGTCCTTGTTTGGATTACAGCTCTCCTATTTTAGGTCCTCTCTCTCTCTCTCTCTCTCTCTCTCTCTCTCTCTCTCTCTCTCTCTCTCTCTCTCTCTCTCTCCACCAGAGCCTCTTATGACCACTTCATAGGCAGTCTCGTAACACTGGTCAGACCTCCTCTTCACTTTTGCAAATTAATCATTCTGTGAAATTCTCCAAGGCTCTAACTGCGTTGTTCATTCAGTGATTTCCAGGTAAACTTTGATATTCTCTCCTGCTTCTGTTTTCCCTTATAAATTGTATTTCTTCGAGTGGCAGCTTTATATCTTCTTTCAGGAAGGGTGCCACAATTTTTCTCACCCGCCCTCCTCATTTTTATCTAAACTGGACGATATTATAACAGGCAGTCCAGTCCACTCCGTCGGCCTCTACATTTAGATAAATGTAACACGTGGTTCCGTTTGTGTATATATTCAAATTTATCATCACTTTCCTTTGTTAATTGTTTGTTAAAAGGAGCAACGATGTGTTACTTACCAGGTCCAAAAATTTTTTATTATTTTGTTGGTGAGGCCATTAATTTTCGTCACAAGACATTTCCTCTTGTTTTAATGGAATCTTCTTTTAATGTATTTGGTTCCAAAAGCAACCTCTCTCTCTCTCTCTCTCTCTCTCTCTCTCTCTCTCTCTCTCTCTCTCTCTCTCTCTCTCTCACACACAAATAAGCCACAGCAAAAATTTAATATGCCTTTATGAGTAATGTTTTAAAACGAAAGATCGTTTTACATAGTAGCGCCTGATAGTTTAACTTCGAGATACTTTATGGGACAGACCAAGTTATTGCCACTTCTTCCACTCCTTCCTCACCCACCCACCTGACCTTTATTTTATTCTCCTCTCTCTAATTAAAGTCACGGCCTTATAAATATATCATGTTTACGATAAGGATTTTCAATTTTGTCTTTCGTACACTGAGATTTTAGACCCTACTCTGTTCTCTCCAACTGTGTATTTATTTGTCTGTGCGTGTAAGTGTGTCACGACTATATAAATATATCATGTATACGATAAGGACTTTCAGTTTTGTCTTTCGTAGACCGAGATGTTAGAACCAGCTCTGCTCTCTCTGTCTGTGTATCTATTTGTCTGTGTGTGTATCTGTGAGTGTTTGTGTTTATACCCTGCATGCATAACACCACCTAACTTCTTTATTCTCATATATGCTAACTCAGACCTCCTCACTTCCTTGGGCCTGCTGCTGGTGAGTGGGGGGATGGGGGGCATAAACTTGCACGGACCACCCAGATAAAAACGACTATTGCAACACGAGCTGAATATAGATGGTTTTCTAACTTTTTATGACTTGATTAAATCTGGCTGAATTAGTTTGCTTGTATGAATGGTGTTGTGGCTGTCAGTCTCGTTTTGGGAGGAAAGCTGGAGGCGAAGGGAAAGAGAGAGAGAGAGAGAGAGAGAGAGAGAGAGAGAGAGAGAGAGAGAGAGAGAGAGAGAACAGGATTAGTTTATTAGATTATTTGTCTTCAGTGAAGAAAGGAAATAGGTTTAACAATTACTAAAATGGGCGTTTTTAGAATCACTAACTTTCTAATTACGACGATGAATATTGTTGGTAATTAATGAACAGCATTATAAAAAAAAATACACCCCAAAAATATGAAGAATGAGATCTCGTACATGTGCTTCAATATCTTTGAGAGTATTATAAAGTTGAAGTTACGGCACATATTTCCCACTGTGAACGACCCACTTGAAATGTTCAAAGTTCTATTCGGCTGGTGGAGCGTCCAAAGTTTTTAGGGGAAAGAGCCACTTTCTCTTACGTAATACTCGAATGTTGATGCTATGACACTCTGCTTATGTGGGATGAGATTCGCTTCGTATTCATCGCGAGGTTTTGCTTGTTTAGCTTTTGAGATTTACATTGTATGTATGCGTCTGTGTGTGTGTGTATATATATATATATATATATATATATATATATATATATATATATATATATATATATATATGTATATTTATTTATTTATACATTGTATATTTAATATCAATTCACGCTACTTTGGGAATATTCCCGATGGGGAACTATCATCGAAGGGGAATTTTATAAGTGATAAATGGATCGGTACCGCCGGGTCTCGATCCCTCGACACAATACCTTCCAACAACTCCAGTCGACGGTCAAACCACATCGAGACCCGGCGGTACCGATCCATATATCACTTATAAAATTCCCCCTCGGTGATAATTCCCCATCGGGGATATTCCTGAAGTAGCGTGAACTGGATATTAAACAACATTTGTAGCTTCATGATTGTGTATAAATCACGGTGATAAAAATTTCATATATTGTACACACACACACATGTGTGTGTGTGTATATATAGTGCATGTGTGTGTGCGCGCATGCGTACTTGCATGTAAAATTCAGAATGCTTGTGGAAGTGAATGTAGTATTGACCAGTTATAAGGTCAGAAAATGTGAAAATGGTGGCAGCAGCAACTGTGGTTGCAATTGAAAATCTGTGATTTTGTGAGATGCTGGAAGAAGGATAGGTTAAAAAAATAAGCGAAAGGAATAGTTTATTTATATAAAAGGGAGGATGATAGAGAGAGATAACTATAAGATTTATAAGGCATAACATTAATGAGTACACCTATGGCAGTGTATGTTTGAGAATTTGATGGGGGAAAGTAAGACAGGTAATGGAAGGGTTGTCAGGAGAAAAGGAGATGTCAATTTCTTTTATAGTTTGTATAGTGAACCTCATAAATGCCTGCTCTCTCTTCCAGCGTCGTTTGTTTCAAGATAATGATTTAATCGTGAATGTGGCTAGATGAATACCATCTCATGATCTTTGGCGTAATCCTGCTGGTAGATCTTCCGAATGTTTTTCATAAGAAATACGTAACACCTTTTTGACATCACAGTGAAAAGCTATAACATCACAACCATTAAAATAAGTTCGTTGTGTTTTCCTACCAGCATCTTGACCAAAACATTCTTGATAAAATTTGAAAATGCTTTTGATCGTCATATTCTCTATAGAACAAATATATAACAAATATATTTAGCCTTAATTGACTGGTTGGTTGGCATTATAGAATTTTTACGAAGAGAAAAGTACAGATTCACGCACAAGAATTTGCATTTTTCTTATAAAAGACAGTTGCCCCCACATCGACAAATTTATCTAGTTTTTCCCACTCATAATCTAGAAATATTATTTAAATATAAGCTGTTTAAATGATCTTGGTATAAAATAAAATCACGAACCTCTGGTTAGACTAGGAAAACATTACCTGTGAACCATACCCGTTTCGAGATGGAAACACGTGGGAGTAGCTTAACCCCAAAGCATTCACAAAACAAGTTACGTAAAAGAGGTGAAAGTGGGTTGGTCTTACCCTTGCCACATTATTGCGGGCAGTAGAGGGCATTATACCCAAGCACGTCATTTATATACGTTTCTGTAAGTTCATTAAATGTTGTTTTGATATGTTTGAACTAAGGTCGATACTGTTCACAGAAGTATCCTAACAGGGGTTCAAAGAGTCTAGTTTCACTCGAAGGAAGTAATTTTGATATATATATATATATATATATATATATATATATATATATATACATATATATATATATATATATATATATATATATATATATATATATATATATATATATATATATATATATATATATATATATATATAATATATCACACATACATACATATATAAAATAGTAAATTGAGTTGAATTTATATAATTAACTCCTAGTAACAACGAACACAACTATATGTATGTAATTATAAAGAAAGAACGAAAAAAGTGTGCTGTATTATACTTTTAAGCAAAGGAATCCTAACGCCAAAACTGTCTAACCCCTTAGCACAGAGACTGCAACACAGACGGGTTTAAAAACATTGATCAGCTGGTCATCACTGGGCTTAAGGAAACCAAATTTGCAACCAGAAGCTACCCACTAAGTTCAAGTAGCCTAACACATCCTCCGATCACTCAATCGAAACGCAGTTATGCGGAGGGTACGTTTCTAGTAGCGAACAGAGAATGAATGGCAGTCCTTTGCTTAAATGCCATAAGTGGCACGGGCCTCTTGGCCGAGATTGAATAACATTCCTTTCCAACCATTTAGAACTCGTTCCTCTCTCGCTTTCTTGGCGTCCATCCCGAATTCTCTTGCCTCTTTTTTTTTTTTTTTTTTTTTTTGTAGCCTTTCAGTGATGAATAAAAAAAACTCGTTTTCTTACTTTGTTGCTTCATCTTTCATACAGAATATCGCACAAGCTTTATTGGTGGTCTTTGTGGTGCTCTTCACCTCTCTTTCCCCCTCTCTCTCTCTCTCTCTCTCTCTCTCTCTCTCTCTCTCTCCTGAAAGTGAAAGTGTTAATTAACCCAATACAAAAGCAGCAACAAGCAACTTTCTCTTGCCTTTTGTGAGCCGTGTTTTTGTGGGATTATCCAACGATGTTATGTTTAGTCAATAATTTAAGTGTTATTTTTATGCTTCGTATTTTCCACACTGATCTTTAAGTTTTCACTGTCTGTTTTTACGTCACGCACTGATTCTGAGCTCGGATATACAGCGTGGGTATTCGCCTCTCATTATGTAAAAGTATGGTTATTAAGTATAATAGGCATACAGAATGATGAGTCAGCAGGCGTTTTGAAAACGCCACGGCAAATACCTAAAAGATTTAAGCAACATCGAACATTGTGGAAGGAAGGCTTAGTCATGGAGTACTCTTTGTGGGTGGGTTTCCCGTAGAGTTTAGACTGATAAAGACGAGATTTCCCGATTGTTAATAAGTTCCTTGATTATTTTCCAATGGTTATATGTTGCAACGGCTTTACAGAGATGCAAGGACCTGACTAATATTTATTTCTTTGATCATAAGTCAATAGTTCTTACAAGAGTTGTTCTTCCCTTCATCGAGGGGTCATAGTCGATAGCTTTTAGAAGGGGTATTCATCCGTAGTAAGAAAAGTGACGAAAAAAATAAGAAAGCATTTTTTATTTTTCCTGGTAGCCGATCTCTTCTTTCTGTATTCCTGTTACCTTGTGTTGCTTCTTGCAAATGAAAACCATATTTTCAGGAAGCTTGGACTTCAAGTCAATGGCCCCTGTGAGCTTGCTCCATATGAATTGGGTTCATCATCTGAATAATAATTATAATAATAATAATAATAATAATAATATTATTATTATTATTATTATTATTATCATCAATGTTATTGTTATTATTACTGTTAGTGTTATAATAATTATGTATTATAATAACGATATCGTTTTTTAGATGAATAGGCGAATTGAGCAGATATTATTATTATTATTATTATTATTATTATTATTATTATTATTATTATTATTATTATTATTATTATCTTTAATGGTTTACTTTTTATTTACGCCTTACATTCGCAGGAACAAAGCTCTTTAAGTCTAGCTTCCTATTCCTCTATTTGTGATTCCAACAGGAGACAGCTATACCGTCATAAGGTGAAGGGGACCCCAGCGACATCCTGGTTTTTGTCTCGGATGAAAATATTGTGTTTTCGGTTTTCGAAGCCAAAGTCTTAAGTATTTTTTGACGGCTTGCCGGAATAACATGTTTTTGAAGGGGGAGATTCGTTCGCAAATGCCATATTGGCCTTCACGTGTGCGCGTACTCGATATAATTAAAGAAGAAAATAGTAAGAGGCGTTTTAGGTAGCGTATAGGAAAGTGTTGTTCGTACGTGAATGAAATTCATGGTTTTACTTACTTTTTTAGTAATTTTATTGTTCTCATAAGTATTCGTTGGAAATTCCAGATCTGTATTTCTGTGATCATATTTCATTTCTTAGTAAGATTTGGGGCCTTGAGATCTTAGGAACTTGGTTTAGGCTTAAATCTTATTCATGTCTTAGAATGCGTGAATGAAATTAACGGTTTTATTTGCTGTTTTATTAATTTTATTGTCCCAAAAGTATTCATTGGAAATTCCAAATCTTTATTTCCGTTATCATATTTCATTTCTTAGTAAGATTCGGGATCTTGAAATCTTAGGAACTTGTTTTAGGCTTAAACCTTATCCATGTCTTAGAATCATACGGTGCAGCAAATGTCAGGAAGTATGACGCATAGAACGACCAAATCTTGTACGAGGATTCCTCTGAGATGATTTGAGTGAAATGTTAGTGAGTACAGAACCCGAGTTTTAGTTCTTTCTATCACGACCGAAGAAGTCTTGGTTTAAGCCTTTGCTTCTCTTGTCTCCTCTCGTCACTCGAGACAGGATGAAGGACGTCCGCTTAATCGGCGACTTCATTGTCGTCTTCGTGTTTGGGCGCTTGAAGGAAAGCCTGCAATAACCCTATCACGCCCCACGGTCCCTAAACTCCTCCTACTATTAATTGTAATAGACGTCTCAGAATTGCGTTTTAGTCTTTTTTTCGTTTTGTAGGTCCTGGTTCTGTTTTCATCATAATCATCATCATGAATTTTATTTTTCTTGTCGTCTTCCGTCTTCTTTACTTCCTCCTTATCATAATATCATTTAATTATCGTATTTTATTTCCTCCCCCTTTCTTTTAAGCGCTCATTGCTTCTGTCTCTCATTTTCTTTACGGTAGACACCCTCGTCTTGTTCAAGGTCTTTCCCATTCATATTTAGATTCCTTTATCGTGTCCATCAATGGAGACAAATGAGTAGCCGCTAGGTCTGTAAAGGTATGCGCAGAAATTATACAGTTATTAATGTCCCGTGACTCGTGTGTTTTATTCTCCCGTTATTAGGACACTGTTTAGTATGAGTAGAGTTCACCTTCTGAATAATAAAAATAATAATAATAATAATACTTAACTAGATTTCACTTGCATCAGGTGACTTTAATCATCGAGAGAAGTTACCGGTATTGGAAATGACGGTTTCATTTTTTCTAGATATAGTGACTCCCGGGGGGTTAGTCCCGTCAGTGCACCTCATGCGGTGTGCACTGTAGGCAAAACTTAAGATTCTTTGCAGCGTCCCTTCAACCCCTAGCCGCAATCCCTTTCGTTCCTTTTACTGTACCTCCTTTCATATTCTCCGTCTTCTATCTTACTTTCCACCCTCTCCTAACAACTGATCCATAGTGCAACTGCGAGGTTTTCCTCCTGTTACAACTTTCATACCTTTTACTGTCAATTTCCGTTTCAGTGCTGAATGACCTCATAGATCCCAGTACTTGGCCTTTGGCCTAAATTCTATATTCAGTGCAAATCAATTCCTAGATATAGTGACTATGATTTAGCCCCTCGTCGGAAGAATGCTTCCATGTTGATATTGAAATTTATGCTTTTGTCTAGAGGGTTTTTGCTTCTTGTTAGTTCCTCAGCCTGTTCCTGCAAGTAGCTCCTGCTATTTATCCCACAGATCGAAGAGGTCATGATGCTGTCAGGGAGATACTGTAATTCACTGGTCAGAATTTTGGGTTTTTTCTTTCGCTTTACAACTGTGAAAGCCTTTTCTGATAGTGGTATTTGAGTTGTTATGGTACCGAGTGTAAGGCATCCATATTGCAATCTTAAAAAAACCATGTTTTTGTTTCAACTCAATTTTTACTGATTGTCGTTTTTATCAGTTCATCTGTTATGATTATATTAGTCTATTCTCATCCGTATTCTCTCTCTCTCTCTCTCTCTCTCTCTCTCTCTCTCTCTCTCTCTCTCTCTCTCTCTCTCTCTCTCTCTCTCGTTTTGAGACTTTGTTAGGAAGTTCAAAAATGCAGATAGCGTATTCCTCTTCCAGAGATCAAGAGCTATCCAATCATGGTAAGATCATGTTTCTACTTCCTTTGGTGCGTGAGATAGGGCAAAAGCGAAAACTGATTGAAGAAAACCGAGTGATTGCCAGTTAATGAACATGTTCATATTATTTATGCAAATTAAGCCAACATATACTTACTCTCCATGAGGGGCTGTCGTGAGAGGGCTCAGTCATGCAAACGGTTGGAACGATATTATATATATATATATATATATATATATATATATATATATATATATATATATATATATATATATATATATATATATATTATATTATGTGTGTGTGTGATTGTAGGTTAGACAATTCCTTCTGTACGTTTGATTCTCAAATTAAACGTAAAAAATACATATAAAACTTACATACATATGCACATTTGCGAAAGGTGGTAAAATTATTTCTCTTCCTCAGGTAGATTGTTAATAAATTAAAAAGTGCACCATCCCCAGTATGCTGTGTGAATAATTTCATGCCGGTCATGAAACTGCACTTTCACACAGGGTATGCTCGCGCATGTTGTAGGATGTTTCAGTTTCTTATCATGGGATGCAAACCGGCTGGTCTTGCAAGCAAAGCAAAGTGGCACCCATTTATGGAAACCAGCGTCCTGATAATTTTGTATGAAAATATTTTGGGGTACTCAATATATTCAGGCACATGGCAACAAGGACATGTACATGAAGTTCCCTTCATGTATTTCTGTAGCCTTTATTTGTAAGTTAATTTTATGCACCTGTTTAGACGGCAAAATAGTGATAATTTACATTGGGATCCTGTATCATTACTTAGGTCATATCTCATATCACTTTGAAGGGAAAATGTCAGCCAAATAAAATTTCAACATGGCGCTCATTTTTTCAAGATGGTAACCATTTGCCTCGTAATGGATGAAAGAATTCGTCCGTTACAACGGCCGTTTTGCTGACAAGTATTTTGAGATAGAACTGCTAGCCCGTCGCCCTATCCCATCGATGCCTGCAGCCCAAAACCATCGAGTGACCAGTAGGTACATGATTCAATGCCTAGATCTGAAGGGGAAAAATGGGTTTTAATGGGGCATGCCATCCATTCTTCCCACGAGGACATTATAACAGGCTAATAATCAGGAACTGTAAATGACCCATTCTGCAACAGGGTGCGGCAATAGACAATTTACAGATGAAAATTTTACTGACTTTGGTAGTAGCCGTTTAGAGTGGTTCCCCTTGGCTTACGTTGTAAGGTTTTCTCGCTTTGTACAAGTTCTGCGTTCCGCAAGGGTTCCTGTGGCTGTCTCATGTATAAAATTACCGTGAGAGATTGTTGCATTCCACACTGAAGTTACCGTAAGTATATGTCATTTGCGCTTTAGTCAACTACGGGATTATGAACCCTAGTTTTCTAGGCATCTTCGTTGTCAGTGAGAATAAGTCATTTTAAATGGAAAAAAAGAAGATAGGTGCTTCCGGATTTATCGACTTTCAGATCGAATTAATCACCGAGACTTTTATTTTCTTTAGTGATTGGTGAACCCTCCATAGACTCGGATGAGGTCACATATTAGACACGCAGAGTATTGTCTTATAATTACGTCTTCCTAAAACACCATTCATTTTATCAATCTTCTTCATTTCTCACCATCTAACTTCTCTGAATTTCGAGCAGGTTTTCAAACCATTTACTTAACGGTATGTATCCAGATTCTATGAAAAAAGAACCATGACCCACATTTCGCATAAATACAAAGACTCAACTCGACTCTTAATTATGAGTTAGCTTCCATTTTTAGTTTTCTGTCCATCCGCTCTTTTTTCTGTCTGCACTTTTTCTGTCTGCCCTCAGATCATAAAAACTACTGAAGCTAGGGGGCTGCAAATTGGTATGTTGATCATCCGCCCTGCAATCATGAAACATAACAAATTACAGCCCTCTAGCCTCAGTGGTTTTTATTTTATTTAAGGTTAAATTTAAGCATAATCGTGCTTCTGGCAACGATGTAGGCCAGGCCACCACCGGGCCGTGGTTAAAGTTTCATGGGCCGAGGCTCATGCAGCATTATACCGATACCACCAAAAGATAGATCTGTTTTCGGTGGCCTTGATGGTACGATGTACAGAAAACTCGATTGCGCCGAAGGAAATTCGGCGCATTTTTTACTTGTTTTTTGTAACAATAATACTATGGAAGTTACAGAAGACTTGGGTCTTAGGTTGATAGTTATGTAAAGAATACATTAAACAGCTTACAGATGCAAAGCTTTGATCCCATATTGATCGTTAATAATGAGCAAACCTTAACCTTTTGAAGATGATGAACAATATGCCATTTAGGTGGTGTATGTAAAGAGGGAAGTATAAATTTTTACACTCATGCAAGAGTGAGTGTTAAAGATGATGGAAGGTTGTAATTCTGTAATATATATATATATATATATATATATATATATATATATATATATATATATATATATATATATATATATATATACGTGTGTATGCTTGTATGAAAATATACACACATATAAAGAGAATATTTATGACGTAAGTGACACAAAGCTATTCATTCTCTGCAAGGTCGTCCTTCAAACTCGTGTAAAAAAAAAAAAAAAAAACTCAGCATCTCAGTTCCATCTCCCTCACCATCTATAATCTTTAGCTGTCTCCTTGCGGTTGCTTGTAGTTATATGTATTTTGACTCCCCACAACATTTACATAATACGAGAAATCCTGCCTAGATTTTTTTAGTCGAACTGAGTGTCTTTTACTTTCAAGACGAATTAAGTGGAGTAATATTCTTTCAAGTATCAGGGTTCAGCATTATACGAGGTGTTGATTATTACATAATGAGACGGATGCTGTAATTCAGGTTAAATGCAAAAACTTATATTGTCAGTGTTTTCCCATTATGTGTGTTGCCCTTCTGCAACAACTCACTTTTGCATTATAATTTTGCACTGATCAAGGCATTGCAGCTGCCTTCTTCCTCACTTCAGGGACTTATGAATGAAAATAAAGTAAAGGAAAATTTTAAATGCTGAGCATAAGAGTCAGTGGAAGCACTTTGGTGGTCTTGTTAACAAGTTTTGTGAAATACCTTAGTCAGTTCAAATCTTTAAGGAAAACACGCATCATCAAGCAACTAATTCGACCCTCAGTAATTGATGGTGAACGATATATATATATATATATATATATATATATATATATATATATATATATATATATATATATAAATAAAATCTAGATATAGACATAATTGTAATAGTTTCATGAACCATGAACCTGACATGATAATAAAGTAAAGCACATGAAATAGTATTTATGACTATTACCTACTTAACTCGTATACAGATTAGAAGGTATAGTAATAATGCATGCCTGTGTCATGAATCCTCTTATATTATTTGTGATAGTTGAAGAAATGACTCAGTAGGAAAGTTAAACGATTAATAAGGTCTTTCCTCTATTGTGGATTGTATATGTTTTGATCAAATAGTCACAATTTTTTGAAAAACCCGAAAATGTTATCCAGATTTCTTGAAGTTGCTTTCACGTTTGCAGATAATTTTGCAGACACTTAACTATAAAGGTGAGAATAGAATTACCTGCATAGAGACTTTTGTATCAGATTTTCGAGTAGTCAGGTTTAGTGATAATATTAGCTATAAAGCTGAGGACTGTTTACAGTGAGTCAAGTATTTCCCACCTCCTTCCAACTTTTGTTACCAACACCACAGCCAGGGGGCTATTTTAGTCCTAATGGGATGACAACCTTGTAATGCTGTGTCAGCATCTGACTTATTTAACGCCTGCCATTGCTAGAGGTCCCTTGTGCTTCAGGAACACCTTCAGTTCTCTCTCTCTCTCTCTCTCTCTCTCTCTCTCTCTCTCTCTCTCTCTCTCTCTCTAAGGCCCTTTCGTGACTGGCTGTATTATTTGCGAATTTTTTTTTTTGTCTAATAACTGATCTCTTGTGTCTGTATTTCCTATTACCTTCTGTTACCTCTGTCTAATGAACACCATATTCTCTGGAAGCTTGAATTTCAAGTCAGATAGATTCAGTGCTTGCTGCCCTTCCTGTTCCCCTCCCTGTTTCTGATCTGTTATCGCCAGATTTCTTGTATTGTGATATTAGTCGCTGAATTAAGATGTTGCTGACAAACTGGGTAAAAGTTTATCGAATGAGGATCTTCTCTCTCTTCTCTCTCTCTCTCTCTCTCTCTCTCTCTCTCTCTCTCTCTCTCTCTCTCTGTTTATTGATTTTGTATCGTTACTGTCAGAAATAACTCTCTTTAGGGTCGTTCTTGTTCTTGCAGGCTTGTTTTCAGCTGAGTTTCCGCCCCAGATTTTGGTGCCACCCATTTTCTTTCTGGAACTCTCTTTTGATATGTAAATTATTTTATTGTTATCTCATTTCTTTCGCCTATAGGTCTTTTGAGATTTTAAATAGCACTCGCCTGTTACTCTCTCTCTCTCTCTCTCTCTCTCTCTCTCTCTCTCTCTCTCTCTCTCTCTCTCTCATTTGTAAGAAGTCCACTCGTCCCAATTTAAACTAGGACAATATTCTGTTGTCCCATTTTGGAATGCCGAGGTAGCCTTCTCTCACATTCGTGAGAAGTTCATTCTTCCCAATTTAAACTAGGGCAATTCTGTTGCCCCCTTTTGGAATGCCGAGGTAGCCTTCTCTCACATTCGTGAGAAGTTCGTTCTTCCCAATTTAAACCAGGACAATTCTGTTGTCCCCTTTCGGAATGCCGAGGTAGCCTACCTTGTAGGAGACAGAAAGTTAAAGAGAGACTAGAGACAAGAAGCCCATGGCCATACCTCTCACCTAAGGCACATTGAACCATTTGTAAATATATAAATAAGATATTTCTTGTAGACTCCTAAATAAAACATTGACCCCATGTTGTGGTCCCACCCTGGTCCTACCACACTCGAATACACTACATGGGAAGCTGAATGTGTTGTTCTTGAGAAGATTTTTGAAGATTTGTCGCAATATACAAATATAATATCATTGGCCCCATGTTATGGCCGCTTCCTTGCCGCCATGGTTTGAACGAACTTATAATCTGCACAAAAAAAAGTTTTCACGAAGGTTTCGTCACTTTTGATTAGTGATTTTGGAGAGGATTTTTTTTAAGTCTCCAAACTAATTTTACTATGTCCTGATTTCTACAGGAGTGTTTGGCCGCCCCCCCTCCCCCACTTCCACAGTTTAAACCTATTTCTATTCCATTTAAGTATGGATATTCCGTTTCAAGTTTGGTCGAAACTAATCCTGTAGTTCTTCGGAAGTAGTCGCAAATGTGAAAAGTTTACGCCAGACAGACAGACAGATTTTAATCAGAAAGCTCACTTGAGTTTTCAGCTCAGGTAAGCTCCAAGTGAAACGATCATTTAACATAAGTCCCGAAAGTCCATAGACGAGGGTAAAGTTATCTGGAACGGAATGAAATTCCAGGAGATTTGTGGACGAGTTCGTCTGATTAGTGTCCCCGTAGACTGACAAGACTAAAACCTTGAGAATACTTGATTGCCGTTCAGGACGAGAGGCTGTGTGTGTGTGTGTGTGTGTTTTGTATGTTTTCTATCGATTTTTTTTTTTTTTGTGGTTGGAGATATTTTCCATTTTTTCTTTTATCTTTCTTCTATAGATTCTTTCTTTTATGTGACCAAGGATATTTTCATTTAGGCTGTTTGTCTTTTTTCTTTTGATTCTTGCTATTTTTTATTTGTGGTTGGAGAGATTTTCCTTTTGGCAATTATCTATTATCTTTCGATTCTTATTTGCTTGGCAGTCACCGTGTGAAATATTCAGCATTACACCTATTAAAGTTTAATTTTATATTGGCTTAGCTGTAATGAGAACTAACAGGTTTTTTTTGCAGTGTTCGAGCTCGAATTTGGGTGTTCCGATTTGCTCATTTTTCAGTCATTTATTTGCTTTTCTGTCAAGATGAAATTTTACGTTATCGTTTTCTTTCCATTTGATTTATGCTCCGCGTCGTCGAGTGATGTACTTGTGTGTGGGAGTGTTAAGGCTTAACTTGACCTACGACATTCAATAAATCTTGATTATTATTCCTTTGAAGATAAGTTTTTTTATTGAACTTGCACATAGTCGAGTTCACTTATTCTTGATGGTCAAATTTAAGGGCTTTATAAAATTCATTAATCAATAGATTTACAGAATTTATACAATTTAACAAATTTGAGATAAGTTTTTTCTCATGGATAACCTTGAGTGTAATGTCACCTCTATGTATTTGAGTGTGTGTGTGTGTGTGTGTGTGTGTGTGAGAGTGTTAGAGAGAGAGAGAAATGGAATGCTGTCTAATTAGATTATAAAGCTATCACTCTTGCTTTCATTTTTATTGTGTTCCGCAAACTGGCAGTAAATTGGACGTTTATGCAAAGGAATTGAAACTTCGAGCCATAAATTTCAGGGGAACAAATTCATCTCGGTAGTAATACATTTCAGAAATGATTTAAATCGAGGTAACTCTGCTCTCTGAGATCCCTCAATGACAATAATTGCTCTCTTCGTGACGAGTTCAGATTCTAGCTGGGTTAATAACGGTGGCCAAATTGACCTCCATGGTGACCACTTACAGCGTAAGGATATACTGTAGATACTGCCGCTTATTTGCTCGAGTCCTTAATAGGATGAATTTTTAACCTCTCTCTCTCTCTCTCTCTCTCTCTCTCTCTCTCTCTCTCTCTCTCTCTCTCTCTCTGTGTCTGAGTTAGTTCGGCGGGGGTCTGTTTGGTATCTACGTATGGCGTGCGCACTGAACGTACCCGTCCGTCATACAAATCTGTCCAAATGACAGGGTGTTTACAGAAATGTGTTTGCCACATTCAACATATTCACCCTCGTTGTCGCGACTATCCGGAACATTTGCGTGAATCTTTCATGTTCAAATTGGGCTTAATTTGGGTTTTCGAACGCCGTTATTCCTTTTATTGTAGGGCTTTATACCAGCACCGAAGGCTACCCGCTGTTACCACCCTTCGATGCAGCAGAGTCTCTCTCTCTCTCTCTCTCTCTCTCTCTCTCTCTCTCTCTCTCTCTTCTGTGTGTGTGTGTGTCGCGAAGAAATGATGTTAATTATGCAGATATATTTGCCTTATAAATCTATCGGAATTCGTAGGTTTAGGGGCGGCCAGCGGACTTTATTAGCCCTGTGTCGTTATTTCCTTGTCGAGGAGGCGTGGCGACATTGCCAGGGAGAACGAAGATGATCGATATCCACTTTTTATTGAGTGACGGAATTGAAACACTCGCTCTTTATTTGCGGTCCGCCTCTCCCCCCCACTTTTTCTTTCTTTGCGCTCTCTTACCTTTTTTCATATATCTTTTGTCATCACACCTTCCTTCTCTTTCATTCACTTCCGTTTTTAAGGGCTGCTCGGGCCGTTCTCCCGGTCCTAGTGAGGTCCTTCCTGTTGATAGTTTCTTTCTCTTAGTTGTTGTTTTCCTATCATATGTTTGGGGTTTATTCTTAATGGATACCAGTTCTCTGCGTTATTTTAAATTTTTTTTTGTTATACGTTATTTTCTCAATTTTTTTTTCTTTTAGCTATTATCTTGTTTGTACGCTATTGACATTTTTGTGATTAATCATTGTTCCCTTTGTCTCTCTCATTTTTTCTCAATCGCCATTCTTTCTTGGATGCTAATTTCTTTCTCATCAAATCAGATGTATTTTTGTGTTGAAGATACATGTTAATAAATTTATATATTCTCTAATAGTAAACCGATAAATTAATCGAATGCATAATTTGCTTTCTTATCAGATCAGATGTATTTTTGTGTTGAAGACGTATGTTAAATTTATATATTCTCTTCAAGCAAACCAGTAGATTATTCAAAGACATCATTTGCTTTGGCGTGTCCAAGTGCCGGTCCTTAGTTCCCATTCATTGGTTACGGTCGAATCTCTGCAATCTCTTGTCCTCCCTACCAGAAGAAAAGTGCTTTCACTGGAGGATTCAGAATTTGCATAAACCGATCGAATCATTCTTGGGTCGGAGACTCTCTCTCTCTCTCTCTCTCTCTCTCTCTCTCTCTCTCTCTCTCTCTCTCTCTCTCTCTCTCTCTCTCTCTCTCTCTCTGACCCTCTGGGTTTGGTCTTTGGAGGACCTTATACAGTAAAAAAGTAAGTATACCTTAGTTTTGCTGAGCTGATTAACAGCTCTCTAGGTCTTTAGATTTATTTTACGTGGCTAAGAACCAATTGGTTACTTAGCAACGGGACCTACAACTATTGTGGAATAAAATTATAGCGAGTTTCCATCACAGAAATACTTTCTCTAACTATCAGCCGGCCGCGGGAATAACTTGGCTCGAAAGTCTGAAGCTCAACCAGTTCGGCTAAAAACAAAGTACTTTCTAAAAGAAAAAACACTTTCGAACACCTGAACGGTATTCCTCATCAATGCTTACGTTAAAATATTTTAACGAATTTAACGTAAACACTGATGAGGAACACCATTCAGGCGTTCGAAAGTCTTTGCTTTTGTCTCTTACAGGGTAATACGTTTATTATATAATTGTGGATTTTTATTACAAAAACTGTTTTTCACGAGATGATGAATTTCTTAGCACTGGGCACATTCTCTTTAGTGGGTCCTGATTCTCGTATAGTTCTCGGTGGGCGAGTGGGTTCCGTTCTCAGCTAGCACTCTGCTGGCCGCGAGTTCGAATCTCCGACCGGCCAATGAAGAATAAGAGGAATTTATTTCTGGTGATAGAAATTCATTTCTCGCTATAATGTGGTTCGGATTCCACAATAAGCTGTAGGTCCCGTTGCTAGGTAACCAATTGGTTCTTAGCCACGTAAAATAAATCTAATCCTTCGGGCCAGCCCTAGGAGAGCTGTTAATCAGCTCAGTGGTCTGGTAAAACTAAGATATACTTAACTTTTATACCTGTGACAGGAGCAGCGCCAGTTCCTTCTTGCGATTCTGCCTTTCAATTATAATATCCCAGATTACTGAAGCCCTTGGTGGACGTGCTTATCTGGGATTCGGTAATAATATGTGACGCTCCATGTTTATGTCGGGTGGTTGGGTCCTCGAAAAACTCGGAAGGGAATCGAGAAATGGAATTCCTGGCGTGAGGTGATGACAACGATGAAAAATATATGTGCGTCTGGTCTTTTATTTTATTATTATCTCAGGTTTCTCTTTCTGGTTTTGTGCAATATATATACAGTATATATATATATATATATATATATATATATATATATATATATATATATATATATATATATATATATACATATATATATATATATATATATGTATATATATACACATACATAGTATACACACATAGTATGCATACCACCAGCGCCACACTGACACACCCGCATATGCCTTATGTATATATTCTTGACACACATCATTCGTCCATATTTCACCAGTGAACAAAGATACAGAAGAAGTATCCGAAATATACGGCTGCACGTGTATTTAGTGTTTTTATAGGCCTTTTATCTTCATGTGTATATTATATATTTATATATATATATATATATATATATATATATATATATATATATATATATATATATACATACATACATACATATATATGTATATATATTATATACATATTCATCCGTATTTACAGGTTCCCTTATGGCGGGCATCCTACGCCGTTTGCGTTTCTTTTAATAGGAGTCTTAAAATAAGAATATATTATGACGCTAAGGGCTTACTTACGTGTAGAACAACAATTCATCCTCATTTTCGTACGCTAATTATGCTACTGATGCTCATGCTAAGAATGCAGAGAGAGAGAGAGAGAGAGAGAGAGAGAGAGTCTTTTGAAAGACAAGTTCTGAGGTGGTCGATTTAAATTGAAATGATTCACCATGATAAAAGCAGAGAGAGAGAGAGAGAGAGAGAGAGAGAGAGAGAGAGAGAGAGAGAGAGAGAGAGAGAGAGAGAGAGAGTTGCTTGAGCAAAGTTTGCTACCTAATGTATCTATGCAATTTGCAGCACTGAATGGAGATGAATCGGGTCGATTAAGTTGCCGTTTGATAGCCAGTTACCGGGGATCAATTTGGGAGACTGGAACAATTAGTTTGCCTTTAGCTGAGAGAAACTGGGAAGCTTGATATAATATATATATATATATATATATATATATATATATATATATGTATATATACATATATATGTTTATATATAAAATAATAATATATATATAAAAAATTATAAAAATAAATATTCATATATTATAAAAAAATAATATACTATTCCTAAGTTCAGTTAATTAAAATATCCTGAAAACAGCTCCATAATTTATGCCACAGACGTGCAAACAGATAAGAGAGTCTTATGATGATTAAGCCGTTCTCTTTCTCTCGTTATATATATATATATATATATATATATATATATATATATATATATATATGTATGTATATATATATACATATATATATATATATACATATATATATATATATATATATATATATATATATATATATATATATATATATATATATATATATATATATATATATATATATATATAGAGAGAGAGAGAGAGAGAGAGAGAGAGAGAGAGAGAGAGAGAGAGAGGAGAGAGAGGAGGACAGCTTAACCATCATAAGACTCTCATAACTGTTTACACGTTTGTGGCATAAATATTGTTTCCAGGATATTTTGATCAACTGAACTTAGGAATAGTATATTATATATTGTTATTGCGTAATGCTAGATATGCAAACCATTGCTCATATCTAGACTAATCGTGTTAGGAGCAAGAGCAATGACAGCATTGGTTGACCTGCCTTTCGAAAAATGGAATATTGTTTAAATGGAAACACGTAAGCAGGAAGAGTTACATTGCTGAACTCCAGATGAATCACAGACGTAGATTGCCAAATAGTGTTCATGGTATAAATATTACCATATCAGATCCACTCCTCATTGGCTTATTAATAAAATGGACACAAATCTTAGTCTAATGCTTGAGCGGTATCGTTTATACCGTCCTCATAATGTCTTTCATTTGGGGGTTAACCGAATAACGCTGATGAATGTTCCCATCTAGTCTAGGCCTGGGGAAGAATAGAAAACAAATTATTGCAGACGAGAAGTGATGGTCCACGGGGTGTTACCTTGCAGTCCGAGAGGAGGAAAGACCTCCTTCATATCAATTTTCATTAAAAAAGGAAACTCATTTTTCTATTAAAATCGTGTTTGATTTAAATTTATAAGCTCAGTAAATCAAAGATATCATGGTTGAATTTATCAACGACTTACCTAAGGTTCAGAATAATGTTTCTGTTGTGTATTGTAAGGCGATGTCACCAGTAGCTGGATCGAACCTTATTTGCATTTTGAACCTTTGCTACCTTAGACGCCTGCTGAAAATCCTTGTTTAATGATACCTTACAAGAAACATACAGAGAGAGAGAGAGAGAGAGAGAGAGAGAGAGAGAGAGAGAGAGAGAGAGAGAGAGAGAGAGAACTCTCATTATCATTAATCCGCAAGGCTAATTCAAGCTCTAGAATTGATCGTGGATTCTTTATTGACTGTGTGCCATATTCGGAAGGTGTTCGTCGCGGAAAATAGTCTGGCTCCTTGTCATCAGTTTCTCCTGTCTCTTATCTTAGTCTTATTAGTGCACTCCTTCATTCTGCTAGCACACACACACACACACACACACACACACACACACACACACACACACACACACACACACATACATATATATATATATATATATATATATATATATATATATATATATATATATATATATAGTTTGTTATTCTCTCTCTCTCTCTCTCTCTCTCTCTCTCTCTCTCTCTCTCTCTCTCTCTCTCTCTCTCTCTTAAATGTTAATTCTGGAGTGGTAGAGTGACTTTGCGTAATGAAATTGTCGTAGGTGTTTTTGCCAGTTCTCGGTTTGTTTATACATCTTTTTTCTCTTTACAATTTTATTCTGATTTTTTTTAGCGAAGTTTTACGTGTAAGAGTCATTTCGAGTCTTTTTCGTATCAGAAGTGTTTACTAACCAATTTTGCTTAGAATTGTGACAGAGTCTTAAATTTTGCCTTTTAAATTTTTAAGAAGTGAATATAGGTTTTTCTTCCCTCATTTAAAGACGGAGATCATATTTCCTTTTCTCTATTATTCTCGCAGTTCGGGCTGCTAACATTTTGAGTGATGTAACGTAAATGTGCTTGATCATCTATATGAGTTTTTGCAGCGCCGTTTTAGTCATTTGCATTTAAATCTTTGTCAGCAACACTTTTATTTGCCTCATAAATCGGTAAAACGATGCTCCATAGTATTAGATTTGAGTTTAAGCTTATTTTTCTTCACTTGTTTATTTTTGGTTTATTTATTTATTGTTATTTTATATAAATTTTACGTATTAAACTTTTATTTGTATTTTGTTTATTTACTGTTGCTTTTGATGTTGTATATCCATATGTATTCGTTACTTCTTTACTCTTTTCTTTTTTCTTCTGTGGGCATTCTGCTCATTCGTGGGTCAGTAAGGAAGTTCCTGGCCTTTCCGGTTGTTATAAGAGCCAGTACACATTATGAATGAATAAAAATAATACAGTGTTCTTTTTATTAAAAAAGAATTAACTTTATTTGATATGATAACTTTATATTCTGTCACTCTTCATCTCTCTACAACTAAGATATGAAAACCCCTTTACAATGTAAGAAGTTGGACTTTCGCAAATCCACTAAATCCCCAGACGGATTTTATATATATAGCAGAGGCCTAGATGGCAATAGCTTCCCCAGGAGAGCTGGACCACTGCGAGAAAGATAAAAAATGAGAAAGAAAAAAGTTGTTGATATATTACTCACTGCTTGGATGACGAAGACAAGCTTGCCCCTAGAAGGGAGGCTAGTTTAAATATTTAGGAAATAAAGAATGAAGAGAGAGTTATGTTCTTAAGAAATGAAAGGTATTCAGGACTGATCAGATTCACTGATCTGAAGTTAGCTACTTCTGCCAGGTAGCTACGGGAACACAGAGGAGGAGGTTTTCAAGCTTTTCAAGAGACCTAGGAAGGAAATTTTGACGGCAAGCCTCGAGAAGATGTCGAGTGTCATGTCGAAAGTAATGTACAATTTAAGCTGAGATCGACATCTTGAACTGAATCCAAGCTGGTAGTTAAAGCTTAGTTTTCATGAGAAAAGCGATTGCCGTCTGTGTAGCACCAGATGAGATGCTGCAATCATCAGGTGAGGTCGGAGTGTTTGTGTTCTCTTGTGAGGTGCTCAAAGAGGAGGAAAAAAAATTTACCAAGGTACTTGCTGTTATTAGGTCACATAATGAAAATGTGGCATTTCATAAAACTTTAAAATGTAAAGATGGTCTCGAGTAATCTCAGGAGATTCGCGGATGACCTTTGTTACAAAATACACACATAAGCATCCTTGCATTTAGAGGTTCGTTCTCCCTTATGCGTTGTCCTCCTAATCATCCCAAAGTATTTAGTATAAACATGACTAAAGCACATAATTACTAATGTGGATAGAGTTATAATGCTGTTGTCCACCTTTTTTTGCTATTATTATTGTTATATGATGATTATTATCTCTCTCTCTCTCTCTCTCTCTCTCTCTCTCTCTCTCTCTCTCTCTCTCTCTCTCTCTCTCTCTCTTAAATTATTGGCTGCTCTTCTTTGTCAAGCATCAGAGTATGATAAAATCTTATTTTTATAATGCCAAAAATTTTGGAGGGTGCAAAGCGGTTGTTGTAAGTAACCCACTGATTGCACGCAATTAAGTTATATTCCCATTTACCATAGGTTAATAAGTAATAAAATAAATATTTCTTTTGGTTTTGTGTCGGTTGGGATGTTTGCGTGTTGATATCATACTCTAGGCTTGCTGATTTATTTTTCTTGTTCTTGCAGTCATGCTAATACTCTGCTAAATTGCACTCCTTGCTTGTCAAGAATCCTCAGTATGTAGGAGTATTGAGAATAGAAGGGAGTGGCGTGGCTTGTATTATTATAAAAGTTTCTGGGAAATGCATCTTTCCATTTACTTGGGAAACTGTAGACGCGGATGTCTCTCGGGATCCAACTAATCTCGGTAGAAATCTGGGCAAAATGAAGTTGCCCTCGAGTTCAGTTTCATGTTTTGCAGTAAATCTAAATGCTCTCCAGCTCCAAGGTGTGGCTGGTGGTCGCAGACCCTCCGTGTTGTTGTCAAGGGCTCAGTCCGATTTAGGTGACATATTCGGCTATTATGACTTGTCTGCTTACTTACTGTATTCATTTCTTTATTTGTTTAGGTAATGATCTCTCTTGTTTTTTTTATTGATGTTATTTTGCTTGACCGCAGGAAAGTTATTTTGACCTCAGTCTTTATGAAATGTCTTGTGATTTTTCCTTTTGAAAATGGGAATATCATCTCCCAAAGTTTATTAATGCGTTGAATTACAATGATAGATATGTGTTGTTAGTGGTTTTGTTGTTATTGTAGCCATAATGTCTTTTCGCTTAAACAAATGGGTATAAAATCTTTTTAATTACTGCGTCTTTGTCATGATTGCTGTCGATCAGCGCTGTGTAACTATGGAAGGTTCCGGGGATTTTGTTCTCTTTATGTGTAGAAGTAAAATATTTCAATTTTCAGATGATTACATTCATTCTTTGTGGAAAATTTACTTTCAGGAAAGCCTTCGTAGGAGGGTAGCGCTGTCAGTGTACCTCACGCAGTGCACTGTAGGCATTACTCGAGGTTCTTTGCAGCGTTTCCTCGGCCCCTAGCTTCAACTACCTTGATTCCTTTTACTATACCTCCGTTCATATTCTCTTTCTTCTACCTTACCTTCCGCCCTCTCTTCACTATTATTTCAACTTATTTTCAGCGCTGAATGACCTCATAGGTCCTAGCGCTTGGCCTTTAGCCTAAATTCAGAGGAGGTGGATGAAAATGAGACTTTTGAAAGTGCAAAGTGCTGGATAGAAATGAGGCATTCGAAAGCTCAAAGACTGAAATGATAAATGATAAAAATTGGGTTTTTCAAGGCACAGAGTTTGAAAATGTAGGAAAGATGGATAAAAGTAAGGCATTTGAAAGGTTCAAGGGCAGGGTTCATGATGCAGCGGCCGTGGGGGGTCCCCACCATCGAGTGCTGTCAGATATCCAGAATCATTAAGTAGTTTTACACCGTACAATAAATCTTGCAGTGGAAGCGAAATACGAAAGCGACCAGTCACGTCTTGGTTTTGCTCGAGTTTAGTTTCATACTTCACTGACTACGCTATTAGCTGATCCATTTCAAGCTTGCTTCGTTCCGTTTTTGGAGGAAAGAATGACTCCAGCATCTGCAAACTGAAGTCCCCCGTAGGGGGTTAGTGCTGTTAGCGCACCTCATGCGGTGCACTGTAGGCATTACTTAAGGTTCTTTGCAGCGTGCCCTCGGCCCCTAGCTCCTTTTACTGTACGTCCTTTCATATTCTTTTTCTTCCATCTTACTTTCCACCCTCTCCTAACAATTGATTCATAGTGCAGCTGCAAAGTTTTCCTCCTGTTACACCTTTCAAACCTTTTACTGTCAATTTCCGTTTCAGCGCTGAATGACCTCATAGGTCCCAGTGCTTGGCCTTTGGCCTAAATTCTGTATTCAATTCAATTCAAACTGACCTCGTAAAAGCTTAAAAACAGTTAATGTACGAAAGCGCGACCATTCGTTATTAAATTATATGGTAGGTGTCACGTAAAGAGGCGAGGAGATCTGGCTCATAACCTCTTTACACTCAAGTTTAGAAGTTTATATTTAAGTCTAGTGTTGATTAATTCATACAAAAATTCTTGGAAATTTCTACAAGGCTACTTCGCAGACTTAAGGGTCATTGTTAAGCGCCACTGCATCAAGTCTCGTGGCATTTCCCAAATACTGTTCATTTATGAATGCATTAACTTGCTTGCCAATTTGTTCATCTCCGTTTTCGGTTTTATTTTTATATTTGTCTGTTTATCCTTTAGATTTTGTTGATATTCACATATTGGCAATTTTTTTTTTTTTTTGCGTGTGGAGGCTAGCTTTAAAGTTCAGTGAGTATAATAATAATAATAATAATAATAATAATAATAATAATAATAATAATAATAATAATAATAAATTTAGTTCAGTGGTGTTATAATAATAATCATTAGGGTTTTTTTCTCTGAATGAAAACCCACGAAAAATACCATTTTCCTGTTTTGCAGTTTTTTCATAAACAAAAGTTTCAAAGTTACATATTAGCGCCGCATGTTTCGAATGACCAGCAGTGTGCATCAAAGTGTAACTGATAATAATTTACTATTGCAAAGGTATTGCGGTTAGCCGAGTCAAAGGCAAGCACTGGCTCGAACTTGTAATCATTAATTGGAATCGTTACACGAGATACGCCCAAAATTTTGAGTCCGGATTCATCGTAAAACGAAACATCAGAACACTCTCGGTATTTATGGTCAGTTGCGGAAAAGTTATTGCTTGCATTCGCTGGGGAAACTGACTGTAATGTTCTCGAATCGGCTTCCTTTGCCGTCTGGCAAACGATGCTGATGTGAAAACTTGTTTAAGAGATACCGGAGGTTAAACGTAAAATCAGCCAAGGGAGGAAAAAAAATATTCTCAATTTTGGGATGGTCTTCTTATTACACTTGGTATTTGAGATCCTTGTGCTTGGAAATTTTCGCCTGCGTCTCTCTCTCTCTCTCTCTCTCTCTCTCTCTCTCTCTCTCTCTCTCTCTCTCTCTCTCTCTCTCTCTCTCTCTCTCAAAGGGGAAAAAATATTCTCAATTTTGGGATGGTCTTCTTATTACACATATTATTTGATATTTTTGTGCTTGGAAATTTCCGCCTGCGTCTCTCTCTCTCTCTCTCTCTCTCTCTCTCTCTCTCTCTCTCTCTCTCTCTCTCTCTCTCTCTCTCTCTCTCTCTCTCTAGGGGGAAAATATTCTCAGTTTTGGGATGGTCTTCTTATTACACTTGGTATTTGAGATTCTTGTGCTTGGAAATTTTCGCATCTCTCTCTCTCTCTCTCTCTCTCTCTCTCTCTCTCTCTCTCTCTCTCTCTCTCTCTCTCTCTCTCTTTGTATGCAGTGAAAGCTCACTTGAATGAACTTTGCCGATGTCCCTATAATTCACGATAAATAAAATGCAGTTAATCAAAGTAGTGCAGTTTAATGTCATAGGTATACATTTAGAAAGGTTGTATTGATATTAAGCGATTTGATATGGATGTTCAGCGTATTATTATTATTATTATTATTATTATTATTATTATTATTATTATTATTATTATTATTATTATTGCCGTTTTTGTAATTTCTAGTTCTAATATTTCGTGTTGCCTTATTAAATGTTATAATGAACCTTATGATCCGAATGACAGTAAACCAGTTTAAAAAAGATCATAGGACCTTTGTGGTGATTTCATTACTTCTTATAGTTTTATAGTTTTGCTTTTTGTAATATTTACGAAGGAAAAGGAAACTTTGCCCAACTCTGTTCGAACTGTTATTTGGGTGTTGAGCGAAACTTCAAGATAGTCAGATAGTCTTGTCTCTCTCTCTCTCTCTCTCTCTCTCTCTCTCTCTCTCTCTCTCTCTCTCTCTCTCTCTCTCTCTGTCTGGGCTTGCGGCTAGTGTCACTTCGCTTATCTGGATGTAGACTCGATTTAATTTGCTTAACGTAATAGATATCAACGTTAGCATATGCAGCTTGCGAGTTCAACCTCAATATGCAAATGAGAGAGTATGTAAACAAGAGCAGCGGATTCCCGAATTCTTAATTTGCATACGCTCACGGTGTCGGCCTCAGAAAACACGAAGATTCCTTAAAAAAAAGAAAAAAAGAAACCCACGTTTCTGTTTCTAAATCACCTCTTTAAAGGGACAGAAATTTCGCTAGGCGAGAGACGAGGTTTGGTTGTCGCCAGAGGCTTGTAGCACATCGGCTCTGTAATACAGATTTGTTGATTGAAATCTCGTGCTTCGAAAGACTCGCTGGTTAAATTTTGTTCTTGTGTCACTTTTAACATTCGGTTCAGTAACGTTGGTGTTCTCCTTGCACTTAGGTATGGCTGGCTGCAGATGAGTGAATTGAGCTTACTAATACTACTTCTGCTTCTACTACGAGGGCTGATACTGCTAATACTTATATTACTACTACTACTGATAATAATAATATCCATTACAGCAACACTATTGTTCTCTGAGCACTTTAGGTATGCCTTGCTGCAGACGAGTTACTACTACTACTAGTACTACTGCTGCTACTACTACTACTACTACTACTACTACTACTACTACTACTACTACTACTACTACTAATAATAATAATAATAATAATAATAATAATAATAATAATAATAATAATAATAATAATAATAATAATAATAATGCTATTTTTATGTGTGAAGAAACAACATTCGTCGCGTAATGAAAGCCCCATTTTGACTTGCCTACGTCCAGGTCGGGTCCAGATTCCCTTCCCAATGGGTCTTATACAGATATACGAAATGAATTATCTCAGACCGAGTTTTGAATAGTACGTAACGTCCCTGAGGTTGGGACTTGCCGTCTCGATAATTAGAACATATGTCTGAACAAGACTGATCAGACTTCTCCTGATTTCTGGGATCCGTATTATTATTATTATTATTATTATTATTATTATTATTATTATTATTATTATTATTATTATTATTTCAGTAGAAATTCACTAAAAGGTCATTCACTCCACAAACAAACCTCAGTAGAATTCTCTCTCTCTCTCTCTCTCTCTCTCTCTCTCTCTCTCTCTCTCTCTCTCTCTCTCTCTGCGTCTCCTTAAGGCCCTTACCAAGTGAATCCTCCTAAGAGAGGCGTGGATATTGCATTAAGTTTCCAGTTCGTATGAATTTAAAAAATAAAATTAATTTTATCATCGTCACTCCAGTTTTTTCTTGCAAATAAACAGTTAATTTAAAATTACCTAATAATTTTATTATCTGTAGCACTAGCAGATCCAGGGGGTGGCACCTGGGCACGTGCCCCCCCTCCATGAAAAATAATGACAGAATAATAATATTGAAGATTTAGATAACATAATAACAATAATGAGAAATATAAAAATAGGAAAAAATCTATTATAGAAATAATATATTATATAAATAATATATATATATATATATATATATATATATATATATATATATATATTATAGATTATGTATGTATGTATAATATGAAAATTGGTGGCGCCCCACCATGAAATTTTCTGGATCCGCTACTGATCTGTAGTTTATATAACTTTTTTTTTTTTTGGATTAGGACTGTATTTCAAAGCTGCTTAATACTGAGATTTTAAAAATCCCTTAGAACGCTTGTCTGTGGTAATATAAACGGAATTTTTAAATTTTTATTTAGTGTTTTAAATGCTTATTTGCCTGTTTCACCCGAATCGAGTCACACAAGATCTGAGCTTAATAAAAAAAAAAATTCATTCTGAGAGCCCCGACAGCTACGGTGAAGCTTTCCTATTTGGTATCATTTTTAAATTCAATTTCAGAAGTTTCATTTACTAAAAAATTTACTTTTTGGGGCCGAGGGGACTAGTGAGAGATCTCACCGAAATTTCCTGAACTCGGCCTTATTAGGGACATATTTACCTTCCGTGCGGCCTTCCAGGGGAACAAGGTTCCCCATTCCTGGCTCAGACGCAGAAGTAGAATGTGGGTTTACAGTTGCTGGAATGGGAATGTGGACCGGAGATTCCAGAAATCCTGTCGTTGTTTTTACTTGAACAAATTGTTATAAGGAGTGTGTGAATTCATTAACACTCTTACTGGATAAGTTAAGGAAAGACATAAACTTTTCAAGTTTTATAAATCAATTCTTCGTCGATGTTATTGGTAAAGTAAAATGATTTGTTATTGGCACATGAAAGAGTTCATAAACATATTTATTTTTCGAGTGTGGCTCTGCAAATGACGCGCACATTAACCCCAACAACAGAGCATAATTATTTAAATGACAAACGAGAGGCATTGGTTCCCGGCCGTTGATGGCGATATTAAATTTGCTAATCGACACCCAAGATTGAAGTGACAATTGATGAAATGTGTTTTGGGCCCGCTTGAATAGCTTGTAATTTAATTCCCGTGACGAGGGAATGTGAGTGCGTGCGTGCATGCGCATGTGCGCCCGTAACCCCTCTATTTAATATGAAATCGCCATATCATATTACGTCGTTTGGTCTTTGACGGAAAACGACACCAGCTATTTTCATTTTATAGCGGGCAAAAGATCGGGTTCATAATGCCTGTTTTTGCATTCATTTATCCCCGGGGAATTTTGTTTCATTTAATATATGGAACATTTTTTGGATGGCAGCGGTGTTTTTTCTCTCTCTCTATTTTGGAAGAGGAATTACATTGGTAAAATTCCAAAACTGTGGTCTAAATATATCATAATCTCTGATAGATTTTGTTTTTTATCTGAGTGTTCATTAAGTATTAACTGTGTCTGTATGCATCGTCAATAGTAAAATGATAACTATGATCATCAGGTAACGTTAGTTTGATCACCTGTAGTATCTGGACTTCAGTACCCAGATGGTGCCGGTGGTATGGTATTTACTGGACCATATTCCAGCGTAAAGGGGATCGTAGTTTGAGTTGTGGGCTCCCTGGGAACTTGAGATTTACCTTAAAGTCCGGAAAATCTTTTTATATGAGGCCAGCACAAGTTGTTTTAGCGCACTGGTTTCATAGGATTGACACAGTGGAACCTACACTGTTCAGCATAGCATAAGGGTCACCAAAAGTCCGGGACATTTTGGATCCCGGTATCTTATATTATGACTGGGAATATTCTGAAGTATTTAGTACTGAGCTTTTGAATGAATTCAGTTGTGGTACAAATGAGAGAAATGTAAGGTTGTCGATGCGATTATAGAAAAGACTCTGGAATTTTCCCGATTAATAAAATTGGTAGAGGCCAAGGTATATGTACAGTCCTCGACTAGTCTAGAGATATTTGTGCCATCAGGGAGACTGAGGGGATGGGGTCGAAAGCAGAGATGTTTTAGTTCCTTGTATTTTATTTGGATGTTTAAGTTGGTGTGTGTGTGTGTGTGTGTTCCGGGTAAGGAAAAGTGTCAGAACAGAAGAAAGTTTCTTGAAGCGCCCGAATCTTTGCCAAACTGGTTTTCAAGAGAAAGGTGAGTGATTGTAAATGCTGATGGCAAGCAGAGGTTTATGGTATGGTTGGCATGTTTATAGGGAGAGATGTAGGAATATACAGGAGAGGAAAGAGGTAAATCTGACTATCATAAACTAAGATGTTTGTTGTTTTATAAAATAAAATATAACCGATTTCCTCGTTTGTGAAGTACGTCATTCCCTTCGGGTTTTAAAGCTTTATTTCATTCCCTTTGGGTTTTAAAGCGTGAATGAATGGCTTTGCATTTTGAAAGTGCCGACAGAAATCTGTTAATATATTGCAGAGTAAAAGTTTTGATAAATTTGGAACTGTTTACAATTTGAGAAAGATTATGTATTTATATCTGGATACTGTGTTGTCTGCTACAGGGTGGTTAAAATAAGAAAGTTGAAAAGGTGTCAGATTGCAAGAAGTTTGAAAGTTTTAGTGTTACACCTCTCTCCCTCTCTCTCTCTCTCCCCCCACCTCTCTTTCCCTCTTTCTCTCTCATGCATGCTCGCGAGCGCATACAGTACACACATGCACCAGCGCGCATGTGCATTAAAATTTCATCAGCATCAGGGTCTGTCAGGCAATCACTGCACTATCAGGTTTGCACTTACTTTCCTGATAAGATAATCAAATTACTGTACATCCTCGCTTCTTTTTCCGGGCGAGAGACCCAAATGCGGACGGATAAACAAACAAAAATGAACGGACGAACAATGTTTCCCTGATTACCGCCGGTCTTTTAAATCAGCTTCGCTCCCACTGAAAGAGATCGGAATCTCGGCCACTGCTATTAAGGACCCGATTCGATCGTAAACCCGAACTGGATGTTTCGGATGGCCAGATAAATAAGATCATGAATATTAATTCTAACACTGACAGATATCTTCCACGTCTTGTATGCCGCGCGTGTACTAATGGCCACATTCAAGCAGGGTTCGGGTTGCGGAGCCTTGAACACTAACGACGACGCATGTTTGTGCAGTTGAGGCATTATGACCTGACCGCTGTCCATTTAGAGGTCAAGTGGCTGTTAGCCGCACCTCAAGGTTTTCAATTTGTCCTCTAACTCACCTCTGGTCTGACACACCTTGCAGGTATGTATATATATATATATATATATATATATATATATATATATATATATATATATATATATATATATATATATATATCTCCTGTTGGAAATGACTCCTTTTGACCAGAATGCTTTTTGAAGGGTGCGTTTAATGAAAATTCTCTCTCTCTCTCTCTCTCTCTCTCTCTCTCTCTCTCTCTCTCTCTCTCTCTCTCTCTCTCTCTCTGTCTTTTAATTGGGCAAGAAGGGCAACATTTTTTCCGAATTAAATGCTGTCAGATTTATGGCCGTCTCGGGCGCAATCAACGACAAGCGGTATGACGGATAGACAAGTTTCTCGCTTCGCGAGGGTTGTTTTTCATGGACGGAGTTTACACGTAAGGAACCTGTCCTTTTGACAAGTGACACACCCCTATGAACCTATCCTGTAGTTTAGCAGCCGCGGTAATCTCCTCCTCCTCCTCCTCCATCTTCACCCATTCCTCTCTCAATACTTGTCTCTCCGCTCCTTCCGACAGTGGAAAGGTGTCCTTTGCATATTTTGTTTATCTCAGATTGCTATCATGCTCCCCGTTGTGGTTACTGGGTATTAGCACAGGTAATGAATCTTCTTGTAGCATTCAGGCGTTGCTTTCCTTGGTGAAAATGCTTATACTTTGGAATCGCTTGATACCACGGGTAAAGAGTATTCTCTGATGGTTTGTATGGAGGATGGAGGTGTCTCTCTCTCTCTCTCTCTCTCTCTCTCTCTCTCTCTCTCTCTCTCTCTCTCTCTCTCTTTACTATGTATATAAGTATTTATATTCCTTTGTCCATTTGGCCATTTGGGAGACTCGTGAAGGATGTGTATTTTACAGTTCAAAATCGATTCACCATAAATACCAAATTGGGTAAACTTGAACTTATCATTGAACCCTACATTGTTAACTAGGATATCTCTCTCTCTCTCTCTCTCTCTCTCTCTCTCTCTCTCTCTCTCTCTCTCTCTCTCTCTCTCTCTCTCTCTCTCTATATATATATATATATATATATATATATATATATATATATATAATATATATATATATATATATATATATATATGTATGTATGTATGTATGTATGTATACTACACACAAATTATTATTCTTTTCGAGGTTATTCGTCAAATGCTTGACGCAAAGGAAAATTAAAATATAATTTGATTTTTAGCAGGCTATAATCACATATTTTCTTCCGACAGTAATACTTTGACGGCGGATTTTAAGAATGATATGCCCAAGAAATGAGAATAGCGACAAGTTAGTGACTTACTGGCGTGCAACTTTCAGATTTAACTAATTAATTTCAGAAGAAAAGAACAAGGTCGGAGGCAAGTCTTTGATGGTCGATTAAATAGATTTTTCAAGTATTTTGGACGACGGAGATGCGCATAAGGGCATTGGAAGTTTTGTGGTTTGTGAAACAAAAAGCGCTGTAAATATTTGGCGACTGGTTGACGTAAATTTTATGCGATTTTGAAGGTGGGAAATGCATGTAGTAAAAGAATTGCCTAGGTAACAAGATATCTCATTAGTAAACATTCAGTGCATGTATTAACTGCATATGCAAGAGGTGTAGTGCCAAATGAATAATACTCCAGACCCCAGAGATAAGCATGGAAACTAGTTATGCTTTTGATATAAGAAATTGATAAACTTATGTTTATGAAGGTGGAGTTGAACGGACGGTTATGTATGAGTGGTACTTAAACCAGGTAATTACGGTTTAGGTAGAATTTCGACATATAATCATAAGCATAAGTCAACAAATCAACTCGTATGTTTTTGTCTTTTGGTAGGATTTAATGCTTTTAGTTAACGTCTTAATTGAAGGGTTGTTTGTTTTTTTAGCTGTACTAGAAATACTTTATAAAGAAATCAAGGCCTAATCAGTTAAACTTTATTTTTATTTATCATTCACTGCTAAACACAGTTAATTGCAGGCTAACCTGAAAGAGAGTTACACATCTTCCTATCTGTACTTTAAAAAATTAGTAACCATCTTAAGATTCCAATTAAATATGAATAGTTCATTTTCGGCCTTGACACAAATTAACTTTGTACGAGTTGCGCATACGTTTAACATCGTATGTATCACATACATATATGTATATTTTTTCTCTCTCCTCTGTGCTAGCTTTTAAAACCGCAGTATAGCAGTGTAGCAGATACGGAGTTAAAGGACGTAAGTCAAACTAATTCGGTACATGCTTCCAATCACCATTCCAAGATCCCTTTGCGATTGAGCCATTCCCTCTCAGCCATGAATATGGAAAAGATGAGGTTTTTGCCAGTGACCAATAAAATTGACTCCCATGAGCATGTAGTGAGATGCTCACAAAAGTATATCCATGCGCACGTAATAAGATAGCATGCCAAAGAGATGGTAAAGTGGCCAGGAGGAATCTGACTCATTTCAGTCATAGATGTTAATGACTTGGTAATCACAACTCTTCTGCCCTAAAATGGAAGACTGGTGTATCTGCAGAAATGCAGAACTGAGAAAAATGGTAGATACTGCAGTTTTCCCTTGCCTTACAACTGATTTTGCAGATACTGCAAATGGGACCCCCTAAGTAAAACATTGAAGAATCATTCTGAAACTGCATTAACTTATGTATTAGTGTTTCATGAGCCCAATACGTGGCATATGTGTTTCGAAAATTTTACAGATACTGCAGTTTTCCACTTTAGGGCAACATTGTGCCATGATTGCGTGACGGTCATCTTGACTGTATGGCGTTTACCTTGGAGTGCTGAGAAGGTGTTTGCATTCTAATGTCGGGATGGGACCAGTTTTTCTTTTCCAGGAAATTTGAAAAAAAAAAATTTTTTCTTTTGTTTTTAATCCGCCGTAGTTAATGAGTTCATGCAAGTCGGTCTTCGTGCATTGTGAAATAGAATTTTTAAAATATATTAGAGTAGTTTAATTTGTCAACTAAATTATATACATATATATATGTGTATATATATATACATATACGTATTTACGTATGTATATATATATATATATATATATATATATATATATATATATATATATATATATATATATATATATATATACTAGCAAATATTTATGTTCGGCCCTGATGACTTGGAGTCAGTTTGATATAAAACCAACCTGTCAATCAATAGCAAGAACGTTAACATAGTTTCTAACAACAAGGCAACATAAAGATCCCAGAGGGAGATATCGAATTTCCGAAAGTAAACAAGACGTCACGGTAGAGCCGTGCACCAGCTGAGAGAGAGAGAGAGAGAGAGAGAGAGAGAGAGAGAGAGAGAGAGAGAGAGACTTGAAAGGAAAAGGAAGGAAAATTCCTGATGATCAGCCAAGCAAATTTTGCTCAAAACTCGTCCTGCCCAATGCACAGTAAAATGTCACGAAAAATGAGAACTCAGCTCAACTCAATTACTATTATTATTGTTGAGAAGACGAACCCTATTCATATGGAACAAGCCCGCGGGGGGGCCATTGACTTGGAATTCAAGTTTCCAGAGAATATGCTGTTCATTTGAAAGAAATGACAGAATAGAAAGAATAGATCAAATATTCGAAAAGAAAAATGAATTAACAGATTAATGAATAGATGGATAAAAATGTAAGTAAGTTATTAGATTAAAAGGAGAGGTGTTTTAGGGTTGTGATTCGTTGCATCTTCGCTCTAACTTTTAAGGTTCCAGTTGGGCAATATCCTTAGGGATACTGTTCCACAGTGCAACGGTTTGAGGAATAAAGGACCTCTGGAGCTGAGAAGTTCGACAGCGAGGCATATTTACTGCAAATTTACCTGGAGATCATTGAAACAGAAGCTTTGGCAAACTCCATAAATATTCGAATGTTATATATTAGCAATTAAATTTGCAGAATTATTTTGTAATTAAAAAACGTGCCGATAAAATTAATGTAGCCTTTCTTCTTGCGAATTTCAAATTTTTCCAGTTTAGTGCATGAAAAGAAAACTTAAATACCTGACTAAAAGAAAAGTTCAATGGATCATTGGTTGTTGAAGTTTCCAGTTACTGATGAACAGAAAAATAGTGATTTTGAATGCTCAAGTTTCTACGGTAATTTCCAAGCTTTTCCAATTGGAAATTCCTTTTTGTAATTTAGAGAGAGAGAGAGAGAGAGAGAGAGAGAGAGAGAGGGGAGGGGATGACTTTGCACTAACATGTATAACAAATTTGAAAAGACAGACAGTACTAAGCATAATAACCAATGATAGAGCCGCCTTACGTTTATATATTAAACATTTCCTATTATTCATCAACAAATGACTTCCAGTGAGAATTAATTTAATTTTTTTTTATATTATCGTGCTTCTCCTTATAATCACTGGCGATCGTCAAAGTGTTTTAGCCACTCCTTTAATTTCTTGTCTGCAATCAAGATCTGAACCTTATAAGTCGCTTGAATAGGTTGAGGAACTCAACGCGACTCTCTCTCTCTCTCTCTCTCTCTCTCTCTCTCTCTCTCTCTCTCTCTCTCTCTCTGTTATTTCTTTGTGCTTTGTTCATTAATATGTTTATTCCATTTTACAGATACAAACCATCTTTACAGATTACAGGGCTGTTTTCATCACTACAATAGCAGTGAAGACAGTTACTCCAATTGAATTCTTTTAAAATCAGCGTTGTATTCTTTTGACCCTAAATACGTTAGAAAATTGTATCTCTCTCTCTCTAAAAACGGATATATTGAACTCATGTCACGCAAGAAACGGTACCTTGGATTGAAATGCAAATTTCATGTTTGTAGAGAGGAATATCGGAAATTCGCCCCTTGAATTTTCAGAGTTTTTGTGTGGTTATGTATGTATGTATGTATGTACGTATGTACGTCTATACATATATATATATACACTTG